>NW_003852531.1:4806264-4807575 GCF_000181295.1 Otolemur garnettii | reverse complement strand
CATGACCCTGGCTGAGACACCATTATTGTTCCATTTTACTGACAAGGAAACTGAAGAATAAAGAGAATAATTAGCTTGCTCAAGGCTGTACAGTTTGTAGGTGAGAAAGCGGTCAAACCAGAGAGCCAGAAGCAGGGGCTGGGGCCTGAACTAGCACTGGCTTGCCTCACAGTGCCCAGTGCTAAGGCAGAGAAAGTTCCACCCAAGAGTGCTCTACCCAGCATGCTCTCTTTCAGATACAGAAGCAGCAGATGTCATGTAAAAGAATAATCAGCAGCTATAGGGTCCATAAGCCTGCCTTAAATAAACTTCTTAAAAATAAAATAAAAGCAGCCAGAAGATGAAAGGAAGCATGCTCACAAAATCACCAGTGAAAACGCAAATGCACTGATATCTCAAGTAAAATTAAATATTAAAGGAAGGTATGACTGTAGCCAGAAAAAGATGATGAATGTGGTGACGGGAAAGAAAAGCATTTTACCAACAGACAGTTAGAGGTGGAAGACGGGGATGAAAGGGAGCATAGTGTGGCACTTTCTGTATTTTTTATTATTGAGAAAATAGACATTGCCTTTGTTTAATAAACCAAGAGACGGATTAACTTACAAATAATTGGCAAGTGCCTGATAAATTCTAGGTGTCTGCCAGATGCTGGGAAAATCTGGCAAACAGCCTTAGGGCTGGTCTGTGTCCCCAGGCCCTTCCTGCCTACTGGAGGAAGCAGAATCCCCCCCTCCCCCCAGGAAGGGCTGTGAGGAGACACCCGGCCCTGAGAGACTGAGAGCAGAGGGCAGTGGCCCTGGAGGGAGGAGCAGTCAAGCTGGTGGCTGAAGGGTCACTAGGAATCACTCCACACAGTGGGGGAAGAGGGTTCTAGGTGGAGGAGCCCAAGATACATAGTGCAGTGGCAGCACCTAGAACTGAAAGGCCAGTGGGGTCTGCTGGAAGGAGGAAGGGACCATGTGGCCAGGGACACAGCTGGAAGGAAGGAAGGTCTGCAGATTCTTTGCACGGGAAGCCATGAGGGACATGTCACACCCCTTGATCATTATTCTAAGGCCATCACATGTCCTGGTGGCTTTAAAATACATCTGTAAATTCTGTGCACTCCTCATGTGGAGGTGGAGTGCAAGTCTTCTTCCTTTGAATGTGCACTGAACTTACTGTTGAATTTCTGAGGAATACAAGTGGCAGAAATGATGCTGTGTGGCTTTCCAGGCTTGCCTCTACCTGGTTTGCTGCCCTCTGTGTGTGTGTATATATGTCCTTTGCTCCCCCTTTTTCTGTCTCCCCCTTTCTCTCTGTCTTTCC
>NW_003852531.1:4801916-4806069 GCF_000181295.1 Otolemur garnettii | reverse complement strand
TATCATGGAGCAGAGACAAACTGTCCCCACTGTGCCTGGTCTGAATTCCGTACATGCAGAAACTATCAGAAACAATGAAGTATTATTGGTATTTTAACACATTGATTTTAGGGTGATTTGTTCTGTAGGAAAAGATAATAGAGCCATTATATTGTTTCAAATGAATTTAGATAAATTTCTTAAAATTATAAAGGCCTAAACTGTGCAATGATAAAAACCTGGGAGGCACAGGGCTGTGGAAACCAATGTGGCGCCTTTGTTTTCTTTCACAAGACAGAATCAACAGACCCTGTCTAAAGTGGATAAATTGAGGAACAGAATTTTAAAGTAGACTCTGTGAAAAATGAGCAGTCTACAGAGCAAAAGACAGAAAGTAAACATTATGGCCCCAAAACAGAAACTGCAGAGCCCGAGCACAGTGATGGATGTAGATACAGAAATCACAGTTTAAATAACAGGAAATTTGAGTTGCTGGCAAACTGATACATTGGACAAGTGTATGAAGTATCCAATGTCAAAAGCCTCTTACCATAGGAATTAGCCAAGGAAAACGACTGGGTAAAGTCCAAAAAGATAGGACCACATCCCAGAGCCTTCCCGCTCTCCTTCCTCTGATACGTATTCCAGATCATCAAAGATTTTTCCATAATAAATACAACATCAAAATATGGAAGAATTATTATTATGATCTTGGAGGGGAGCAGGCCTTGCTAAGAAAATTACAAATCTATGAAGCCCTTGAAGAAAATTGTTGAATATGACTACTTAAAAATGGCATCATTAACAAATTCAGGAGACAATTATCAAATTGAGAAAAATAATTACAACAATACAGGTTTTATTTTCTTAATTCATATAACTCAATAAGGTAAATAATGCAACCCCCAAAGAAAAATTGATAGTGAATATAAAAATTATTTACAAGAAAAGAAATACATATGGTTTATAAAAATATAGTACAACCTCCATGGGTGACCACGTCCCACCGTGACCACCTCCCTAAGTTGACGCGATTTTCATAGACTGGACACACACCACATGTGCATGTCAGCACAGCAGACTTGGTTCTTTATAGTGACTGGTTTGTTACAGACCCTGGGGTGGTCAACTCACAGAGGTTTTACTGTGTTAAAAGATGCTCCATCTCACTCATGGTTAAAGGAATGAAAATATCGTCAGTAAATGAAATGTCATATTCCATTGTTCAGCTTGGTAGAAGTCTGCTAACGCTGACAGCACTGCAGGAAGACATGGTTTTCAATGGCGTGAGCTGATGCAGACCTCAGTGGGGCAACTGGGCAGCATTTTTGAATTTTTAAACTCACATACTTTCAACCACATTAATATTCCCAGAACAGTCTGGCCGTTCTATGGCACATTAGTTTTGCATGACAGTTTAAGGGACATCTTTGCTTCAGGGGGATGACAGGATCCCAAAGTATGTTTAATTCCTAATCATTCACATCATTCTCACCCCTGGGAGTCAGGGCTTTGTAAAGCACAGAGCAATTAATCTTTGGTACCATTATATCCTGAGGTCTTTTTCATGCCAATTAATTTGATAGTGACAACTTTAAGATTGTGAAGCAGATCAGAGGAGATCAAAAATCTTTACAGGATCTAGTTTAGGGTACATTTAAATTGACCATGTGAAGAGGTTTTCTGATGAATCATTATAAAAATTAGCTGTGTCTTCCTCAAAGCGTCGGCACAGCCAAGATGAATTTAGAGACTTGCTTACTAGCCTGAAGACTTTTGGGAAGATGAGTGATTGGGGAGTTTGAGGGGGGTTATTCAGTTTATTTCTGCAGCAATTGTAGACCTTGGATAGGCATCTGGAATCAGAGTCACAGGAAGCATCTGCAGTGGATCTCTGCACCTCCACCTTTTCTCTGCCAGGGATTGGTCCTAATGACGCATTGAAATAACTCTGGCACTGGTAGATTGTGGCCACTATGATTGAATATTTATGTCCCTCCAAAATTCATGTTGAAACTCAATTCCTAATGTAATCATATTAAGAAGTGGGGCCTTTACAAGGCATTAGGAGGTGGTGGGACTAGTGCCCTTATGAAAGAGTCTGAGGGAGCCTATTTGACCCTTTCTGTCCTTCCACCGTAGAAAGAGAGGACACAGCTAGAAGGTGCCACTGTGGAAGCAGAGAGCAGCCCTCATCAGATACCGAATCTGCTCCTGCCTTGACCTTGGACTTTGCAGCTCCAGAACCATGAGAAATAAATTTTCATTATTTACAAACTACTCAGTGTGAGGTATTTTGTTAAAGCAGTACAGACAGATTGAAATAGAAATCTTCTATAGGAAAGAGCATCGCCTATGGGTCCCTGTTAAAAGTCATCCTTTCTTCAGATCTGGCCTGTTGCTGGACCACAGCCACTCCCAGTTGGCCATCAAATGCTCACCTGTGTCAAACCTCCCATAGTCATTCATAAAGCACAAAAGTTCAGCTTGGGGAATAAGCCATTCCTGTGTGTTAGTGGCTGAAAATGTCCCATTGCATTGGCTACTGGGACACCTCTTGCATGGAGATCAGAAAGGAGGACAGGAAAATCACTCGATGCATGTCTAAAGTGCAGCTCCTATTAATCTAGTCATCTGCCAATGCCATGCAACTATGAAAAGTTGTGCCCTGAGTGAAATACAGAGTCTGGAGAGATGGATTGCAGAGGATACCATCAGGAAGATATGACAGTCCACTCCTCATGGAGCCTCAGGAGCCCCAGCAGTATGACCTGTCCCTCTGTCCCTACTGTGCTGGATGCAAAGGGCAGGAGAAAGCTCTGCCACCTCTATCTATGATGCTTCTCTGGCCATTCTCATTCTTGGTGACCACATCCAATTCTTACCTTGACTATATATGTTTTTCATCTAGTAACTTGCATACATTCTTCAAGCTTCCCTGCTTTGTCTCTGAACATGGAATAAAATCATGGCTACTATGAGAGGTTGTCAGAGCTAGTACATGTTCAGTGAACGATAGTGATGCCTTTGACTCCCACTGCTGCATCTTGTCAGGTTGTGTGTTAGTTTTCTGCATGTGAATAGTTTGTTTCCTTAGGAGACTGAGAGCTACCTGAAGACTGAAGTGGTGTGTAAGCCTTTTTTAAATTCTAGACAGGATTTTGGTATGTTCTCAGTGCATGTTTACTGAAAATTGAATTAATAGGATGCTCCATTATTCTCACACTCCTGGCTGTAAGGATCTCCCTGTACTACTGGAGAGGAATCTCTGGGGTCTGGTGGTCTTTAACCACCAGGGATCTTTACATGATGAGAACACAAGTCAGAGACCTTAGAGCTGTGAATGGTGATGCCAACAGGAGCCTCTGGATCTGTTGGGGTGGATTGCTACATACAGTGCTGGGCCCTGACACATCGTGCCTGCTGGTGTCCTCCCTCCTCTGACTTTGGGCTTGAGAGTGGGACTTGCTTTGCCACCTGCACATCAGCAACAGGATGCAAGTGGAGGCTGGATAGGCTTCTGTGTTTGGGGTTTGGGCCCTGGGTTGCTGCCTGCAGCACTGGGCACAGCTTCCTGGGGAGGCAGAGGAGGCCGCCAGAAGGTGCAGCACATCACCCTGGATCTAAGGGAAGGGAGAGAGCACGGCTAGTGCCAGCCACCAAATGTTGGGGTGACTTTTCACAAAGCAAGAGCCAGCCTGTGGTGTTGTTTCTCTAAGGTGGGTCACCCCTGAGTCTGGTCCCATGGTGGCTGGCAGGTCTGCTTATTGGCCTTGCAGCTTTGGGGGCTGCACACAGTCCTCTGCACGCTGCCAACACAATCCTGGGGACCACGTCTAGTCACTCTTGCTCAGGCCACAGGCTCACCCATGTCTACTTTCTGGGCCAGGGCAATACGGTGCTGCATCTGGACCCCTCTGCTTTCACATTCCTGCACCTAAGGTCAGGGAGGGAAGCTTTACAGAGAAAGAAGAAAGGTGAGTTGAACAGGAGCTCAGGAAGGTGGAAGCAAGATGGCAGACTGAAGCCAGCTTTCCACAGAGGCTCCCATCCAGAAGGAGAGTTAAAAGACAGAAGTTTAGCAAGTAAGCTGATGGTTTGGAGCTGAGCCAAGATAGAAGGTTGAAGAACACACATCAACCCTGCTGAGGTGAGCTATGACCCCAGGGATACA
>NW_003852531.1:4797588-4801746 GCF_000181295.1 Otolemur garnettii | reverse complement strand
ACTAGGGTGCCATGGCATTCTCCTGCCAGGCATAAAACTGTATAAAACTGTATATATTCTCTACCTGCAATTCTGAACTCCCAGCACTCCCCTCCACTCTCACCCTGAGGTCTGGAAGCATGTCCGTCATGGAGTCTAGATTCTTAGGCATTTTCTCAAGAGGTGTGGACAGGGCAAGGGCTGTTGCTGGTCTGTGCTGATTCTATGGCATGAGAGTAAGGAGAGGATAGTCAACTGAGAGGGAATCATACAGAAGCGGCTGTGCCCCAAGGCGCACAACAACAGCTGCAGCAGTGGGAACAATAGGGCTCACACCTCTGGAGCTATTCTGGACAGACATGCTCTGTCCCTCTGGGCAACCAGAGGAAGCCAGGCATCTTCACCCAACTTCCACTGGCAGAACAGATCTGGGATGGAAGTGCAGGCCCTGTGTGCAAAGGCCCTAGTAGCAGCCTGGGCAGAGTGCGGACTAGAATATGCACACAGAGAGATAGCAGACTCCCAGGGTGGGGATGAGGCAAAGAACTGCTTTACTGAGCCTAAGACACACCTGGCCCTCAGGAGATCATAGCTGAGACAAAGGCAGGCAGGCAGAGGCTGGAACTGACAGCTGTGTGTGAGCTCTAACTGCGCCTGCCCCAAGACAAATTGCAGCCAAGACTGGGGCTGAGTTGCAGTTTCTCTACACTTCAACAGCATATGATCTGCAAGGGAATACAGCTGGGACAGAAACAAATTCTGTGAAGTTGTTCTGTTCTGTTCTGCCAGCAACATCAGTCAAGGGCATGACTAGAACTGAGTGAACTACCCCAGCTTCCATTAAGGTCCAGAGGATGTCAGGTCAGATAGTGGCAGAGAGCAGTGGCCTGGCTCAGGAGACATAGATCTCCCTGTGACCCAGGCAGGCATAACCCCTTGGAGCATCTGCTCATTGGAGGGAACTGGGTCATAGCCCTGTGGGGTTACCAGTGACTGGGTGTGACAGAGGTGCAAGGTGGGGAAGGAGGCATCAACCTTCCCAGACTAATTTATTTGCTGGGTGGGTCCTTCTGACCTTCTGACCACTGGAGCGAGTCATACTTGAGCTGCCAGCAGACCCCTGCTATCTAGTTGCTGGAGACCTTTTGAACTCTTTCACCTGAGACCAGGGCTGGCTGGGATAATTGATTTGGACCTCTTGAACTGGGCCAATCACCCAAGGACTATCCAAAGTGATACCCTGGTTGTGTGGTTGTGAGAAGGTTTGATTTTCCTTTTCCAATTGTTGCCTTTCGGGGGTGGGGTGACTTAATTGCTGGTATTTCTCCACAGAAGAGACTTCAACCCATAGTAACTGATTCACTAGGGTAGGACAGAGACCAGGTGAAAACAAGACAGAGCCACTTAGCCACCACACCAAACAAGCCCCCTATTTCTCAGGCCATAGCACTGTATGGGTCTTTGGCAAAGCTCTAGGGGAAAAGGTACAGACACAAGTCCCAGATTTGGGGCAAAGGGCTATTTAATCACTACTCCTAGAGCCCCCAACTTCCAGTTATCTGCTTACCTAGCGAAATGGTGTAAAATACGCATGGGGCAGAATCAGTGGAAAAACTCCGCTAACATGAATAACCAGAGTAGATCAACACCCCCAAGGAAGGATATGGCAGACTGAAGATCCCATTCATAAACAGATGGCCAAAATGTCAGAAATCAAATTCAGAATTTGGATTGCAAATAAGATTAATAGAATAGAGGCAAAGTTGGAATTAGAAATTCAAGGAGCATTTCAAAAGTTCTTTCAAGAATTCAGTGAATTCAAAGACAAAATCACCAAAGATTTTTACACATTGAGACAAGAATTAGCAGCCCTCAAATATCTGAGAAATACAATAGAATCCCTCAGTAACAGAGTGGGGCAAGCAGAAGAAAGGATTTCTGACAGTGAAGACAAACTTTTGAATGCTCTCAAGTGCTCAAAGAGGAAGAGAAATGGAGAGCAAAAATAGATCATTCTTTCAGAGAGCTCTGGGACAATTTAAAGAAAACTAATATTTACCTTATAGGAATCCCTGAAGGTGATGAAGTTTTTTCACAGAGCACAGAGACTCTTCTCCACAGAATTATGAAAGAAAACATTCTAGACTTTCCAAGAGGTTTTGAAATTCAGATAGCAGGCAGTTTCAGAATCCCAGCACAACTCAACTCAAATAAGACATCATCCAGGCACATCATAATTAACTTCACTAAAGTCAATATGAAGGAGAAAATTCAGAAAGCAGCCAGACATAAGAAAACCATAACCTACAAGGGTAAGAATATTAGAATGACTACAGATCTCTTTGCTGAAACTTTTCAAGCTAGAAGAGGGAGGTCATTGACTTTTAATATAAAACAAAATAACTTTCAACCCAGGATCCTGTATCCAGCTAAACTGAGTTTCATTTATGATGGAGACATTAAATACTTTAATGACATCCACATGTTGAAGAAATTTGCCATAACTAAACCAGGTCTCCAGGATATTCTCAGACCTATTCTTCATAATGACCAGTGCAATCCTCCACCACAAAAGTAAACTAACTCAGAAACTATTGATCAAACTCCAACTTCTACAGTGGTGAAAGGATTAAAAATGTGCATTGGACTTTTGAACAACTTGATACCTAAAATTTTATCAGGCTTATCAATAATTTCAATCAATGCGAATGGCTTAAATTGTCCTCTAAAGAGGCACAGATTGGCTGATTGGATACAGAAACTCAGACCAGACGTTTGTTGTATACAAGAATCTCATCTTAACTTAAAAGACAAATATAGACTCAGGGTGAAGGGATGGTCATCTATATTCCAGGCAAATGGAAATCAGAAAAAAGCAAATGTTGCAATTTTATTCACAAATACAATAGGCTTTAAACCAACAAAAGTAAGCAAGGATAAAGATGGTCACTTCATATTTGTTAAGGGTAATACTCAATATGATGAGATTTCAATTATTAATATTTATGCACCCAACCAGAATGCACCTCAATTTATAAGAGACACTCTAACAGGCATGAGCAACTTGATATCTTCCAGTTCCATAATAGTCAGAGATTTTAACACTCCTTTGGCAGTGCTGGATACATCCTCCAATAAGAGGCTAAGGAAAGAAATTTTAGATTTAAACTTAACCATTCAACATTTATATTTAACAGACATCTACAGAACATTTCATCCTGACAAAACTAAATAGACATTTTTCTCATCAACCCATGGAATGTACTCCAAAATGGATCACATCTTAGGTCACAAGTCAAACCTCAGCAAATTTAAAAGAATAGAAATTATTCCTTGCATCTTCTTGGACCACCATGGAATAAAAGTTGAACTCAGTAACAACAGGAATCTGTATACTCATACAAAAACATGGAAGCTAAATAACCTTATGCTGAATGATAGCTGGGTTATAGATGAAATTAAGAAGGAGATTACCAAATTTTTGGGAAAAAATGATAATGAAGACATGAATTATCAGAACCTCTGGAATACCGCTAAGGCAGTCCTCAAAGGGAAATTTATAGCACTGCAAGCCTTACTCAAGAGAATGGGAAAAGAGGAAGTTAACAACTTAATGGGACATCTCAAGCAACTGGAAAAGGAAGAACATTCCAATTCTAAACCCAGCAGAAGAAAAGAAATAACCAAAATTAGAGCATAATTAAATTAAATTGAAAAAAAAAAGGTTTATACAACAGATCAATAAATCAAAAAGTTGGTTTTTTGAAAAGGTCAATAAAATAGACAAACTTTTGGCCAACCTAACCAGGAAAAAAAGAGTAAAATCTCTAATTTCATCAATCAGAACTGGTAAAGATGAAATAACAACAGACCCTTCAGAAATTCAAAAAATCCTTGTAATGAATATTACAAGAATCTTTATTCTCAGAAATATGAAAATCTGATGGCAATTGACCAATACTTGGAAACATGCCATCTTTGAAGACTTAGCCAGAAGTAAGTGGAAATGTTGAACAGGCCTATATCAAGTTCTAAAATAGCATCAACTATACAAAATCTCCCTAAAAAGGAAAGCCCAGGACCAGATGGCTTCACATCAGAATTCTACCAAATCTTTAAAGAGGAACTAGTACCTATATTACTCAACCTTTTCCAAAATATAGAAAAAGAAGGAATACT
>NW_003852531.1:4796112-4797430 GCF_000181295.1 Otolemur garnettii | reverse complement strand
CAATTGATGCAGAAAAAGCTTTTGATAATATCCAGCATCGCTTCATGATCAGAACACTTAAGAAAATTGGTATAGAAGGGACATTTCTTAAACTAATAGAGGGCATCTACAGCAAACCCACAGCCAATATTATATTGAATCGAGTTAAATTGAAATCATTTCTACTCAGATTAGGAACGAGGCAAGGTTGCCCACTGTCTCCACTGCTCCTTAACATTGTAATGAAAGTTTTAGCCATCGCAATCAGAGAAGAAAAGGCTATCAAGGGTATCCATATAGGGTCAGAAGAGATTAAACTTTCACTCTTCACAGATGATATGATTGTATCTGGAAAACACCAGGGATTCTACTACAAAACTCTTAGAAGTAATCAAGGAATACAGCAACTTCTCAGGTTATAAAATCAACACTCATAAATTGGTAGCCTTTATATATTCCAACAACAGTCAAGCTGAGAAAATAGTCACGGACTCTATTCCGTTCGCAGTAGTGCCAAAGAAGATGAAATATTTGAGAGTTTACCTAACAAAGGATGTGAAAGATCTCTATAAACAGAACTATGAAACTCTAAGAAAAGAAATAGCTGAAGATGTTAACAAATGGAAAAATATACCAATGCTCATGGCTGGGAAGAATCAACATTGTTAAAATATTCATACTACCCAAAGCGAATTATAATTTTATGGCAATCCCTATTAAAGCTCCACTGTCATACTTTAAAGATATAGAAAAAATAATACTTCATTTTATATGGAATCAGAAAAAACTTCACTTAGCCAAGACATTACTCATAAATAAAAACAAAGCATGAGGAATCATGCTACCAGACCTCAGGCTATACTATAAATCAATAGTGAATAAAACAGCATGGTACTGGAACAAAAATAGAGAGGTAGATGTATGGAACAGAATAGAGAATCAAGAGATGAACCCAGCTACTTACCATTATCTGATCTTTGACAAGCCAATTAAAAACATTGAGTGGGGAAAAGATTTCCTATTTAACAAATGGTGCTGGATGAATTGGCTGGTGACCTGTAGAAGACTGAAACTGGACCCATACCTCTCACCATTAACTCAGATAGACTCTCACTGGATTAAAGATTTAAACTTAAGACACGAAACTATAAAAATATTAGAAGAAAGTGCAGGTAAAACTCTTGAAGAAACTAGCCCGGGAGAATATTTTATGAGGCGGACCCCCTAGGGCAATTGAAACCACATCAAATATACACTACTGGGACCTGATCAAACTAAAAAGCTTCTGCACAGCCAAGAACATAGTAAGTAAAGCAAGCAGACAGCACTTAGAATGGGA
>NW_003852531.1:4769536-4795964 GCF_000181295.1 Otolemur garnettii | reverse complement strand
ATCAGAGAAATGCAAATCAAAACTACTCTGAGATATCATCTAACTCCAGTAAGATTAGCCCATATCACAAAATCCCAAAACCAGAGATGCTGGCACTCTGGTTTTGCAGAAGGGAACACTTCTACACTGCTGGTGGGAATGCAAACTAATATGTTCCTTTTGCAAAGATGTCTGGAGAACACTTAGAGATCTAAAAATAGACCTGCCATTTGATCCTATAATTCCTCTACTAGGTATATATCCAGAAGACCAAAAATCACATTATAACAAATATATTTGTACCAGAATGTTTATTGCAGCCCAATTTGTAATTGCTAGGTCATGGAAGAAGCCCAAGTGCCCATCGACCCATGAATGGATCAATAAATTGTGGTATATGTACATCACATATACCTGCATGTACACCATGCAGCCTTAAAGAAAGATGGAGACTTTACCTCTTACATGTTTACACGGATTGAGCTGGAACATATTCTTCTTAGCAAAGTATCTCAAGAATGGAAGAAAAGTGTCCATTGTACTCAGCCCTACTATGAAACTAATTTATAGTTTTTCTATGAAAGCTGTAACCTAATTATAGCCCAAGAATATGGGGAAAGGGGAGCGGGAGGGGAGGGGAGGGTGGAGGATGGGTGGAGGGAGGGTGACTGGTGGGACCACACCTATGGTCTATCTTACAAGGGTACATGTGAAACTTTCTAAATGTAGAATATAAATGTCCTAACACAATAACTAAGAAAATGCCACGAAGGCTATGTTAACCAGTTTGATGAAAATATTTCAAATTGTATATAAAACCAGCACACTGTATCCTATGCCCGCCTTAATGTACACAGCCTTTATTTAATTAAAAAAAAAAAAAGAAAAGAAAAGGAGCTTGGCAGGAAAAGCAAACAGGCCGCTGTGCCCGCTGACCCATGGTGAGCGGCTTCTTTGGAATTCATTAGGGAACAGGATGTGGTGTTCACGAAATATCTTATCAGACACCCACACAGTTAGCCATTCTCCTCTTCTTGGAAGCCTGCACTTCTCTGCTGCCCTTCAGGACTTCCAATCCCTTCATCATGTCCCTTGGCTTCCACAAGGAAACCCACCCCCTTCTGAAGTATCACCTCCTGTTCCATTCCTTCTGGGTCCTTCTGGCCCTGGTCTGAGGGGCACAGAATGCCAAACATTCTCCTCCAGCCTAGATCACTTCAGCTTTCATTTTAGAAACCTCCCTTGCACTCGTCCTCATTTTCTCATAACTCTTGTTAGTTGAACACACCCGCAGATACCCAAGCAGCATGCACACCCCATGTGCACCCTCCCCACACATGCACACGTGTGTGTAGGAAGGGAAGGCTGGTTCCAGCTTACCGCAATGTCCCACAGTTGCTGCACAGACTCTGTTCTTTGGAAACTGGCATTTCTACCTATTAATTGAAATGTTCCTTTTCCAACAGAGGTTCAATTGAACATTTTCAAACTATTTTACCACTTCTTAAAAGCTGATGCAGGCCAACTCCTTACAGCTAAAGTGGCTCCATTTTGGTGTGTGGAAAACACAGTTCTCAGGGTGAAGTTGGGCGTGAGAATTTGGAGAATCCCTGCTCTCCTTCTGCACACTCCAGAGTCAGCAAGTCCAGAGCCTGGCTTGCTGCACCCCAGCCTGCTTCCTGGTGTCCCCACTCGCCAGGTTTACCCAGTTGCTCCAGCCCAGAACTGGGGGGCAAGTTCCCCTTCTCTCCACAAGATCCAGCAGGAAGCCCCGTGGGCTCTACTGTCAGCAGCTGCCTCACAACTGCAGGTCTCCTCATCCTGCCACCTCCACCTGAGCCCTCAACACCATGTCTTGCTACTGAGGTCATTGTGGGGACAGCAGCCAAGGTGATCTCTTCTCTGAACCTCTGCTCAGTGACCACTCCCATCCTCACCGTGGACGCAGAGCTTCTGCTGGCCTCTGTCCTTTACCCACACTGCGCCTTCCCTCACACACTCCCCTGTTCTTGCACAGCCCATCCTGATAAGGCTTCTGGGAGTCTGGCAACTTGGGGAGCTTATGCTTCCTCAGTGTCTTCCCGAGATTGAGGGCACACCGGCTGCCTCCCTGACATCAGATCCCCACGCTGCACCCCCCACCCCCCACTCTGAGCTCAGACTATGCTGAGGGAGCCGGGATGAGTGATGAGTTCGAAACCACCCCCTGCCCTGGGCCCCACCCCAGCTTTGCACACAGACTATGCTGAGGGAACATGGATAAGTAATGAGTTCAAAACCACCCCCCACCATGGCTCAGCTGCTCCCTCAAAGCTTAGATGACACAGGGGAACTGCTGGGCAGTAGCCTGGGAAGGCAGTGGCTCAGAGGAGGAGGGTGCAGCTCTCACAGCAGGCTGGCAGGGGGACTGAGGACCTGCTTCCATGACCAGAAGGGCTGTCTATCTGGAGATAGCTGTGGCGTTCCACGGGGAAGAGGGTTATGTGCTAACCTGAGGATGAATGTATATTCCCTGGTGCCAACTGGATGGGCACAGCAAACTGCCTGTGTTTTTCACTTTACAAGAGTATCTGTACATCATTAAAACAGCCCACGTGGTGTTAACTAAGTAGTCTAAGTGCCAGGCCTGTCTCTCACTTTCTGACTAAGGTGGGGACCCCCTTTTTCTACAGGGTGTAGGAGCAGCTTGTGTACCTCAGTCCTGTCCTCGTGAATTGAGAAGGTACCACCAGTTGGTGTGAATTGAGGAGATTACCCTTGGTGGTCTGTACGTCCTTCCTCTCCCAGATTTCTGGCCTCTTCAGACTTCCTGCAGGCTGGGATGGGTGTCCGCAGCCATCACACCAGCAGTGGAAGATTGGAGAATGACTTCTAGGGAACATGGTGAATTGTCTCCCCAAGTAGGCTGAGGTTCCTGATTTCCTCCAGAGTCCTTTGTTGCTGTTTGTTGAAACATTCCATAATTTACCATATTCCCTCTCTCTTTGCATCCTTAAATTTTTCTATTTGCAGTAAAATGTTACTGGAACCATTGCCAGAAAATCCTGCTTTGAACGGAGCAGTCCCTAACCTTAGGAGAAATGTGGTCACATTTGTTCTTCACTTTTCCAAATTCTTCTCTTATCTTTCTCAGGAAAGGAGATCAAATCATTTCTTCTGTGCTGCCCTTGGTTTGCTCCAATCCTTGCAAGGAGCCGAGCTTGGAACAATCCTGCATCTATTTATCAAGGGCTGACTTTGTCACTTCTCCACAAAGAGACCCCATCCTTTCCTAGTGCAGACATTCCCACCTCTGTTCTCAAAGAGATGTTCTGTTCTCCCAAGCTAAAAGGAAACCCCCGTGCTACTAATACATCTGAAATCCTCCTGCCCTTTCAGGTATAGGGGCATTTAGGGTCTTTAGAGTCAGACACCCTGGATTCAGGTGTTCTCCTGGGACCTGCTTCCTGGGGGGAAATTTCACTCTTTGAAATCCTTGTCTTGGATAACTGATAACTGTTCACCTTCACTTCCTCCCCTCAGCCACACCAAACCACATATACCCACTGTGGTCTTGACCTGCTAAGATGCTGGCTTCTTGTAAAGCAGCTAGAGTCTGGTAAAGTGAACACAGACACCCACATCTGTGTCTGGCACTGGGGCCTCTCCTAACCCCCACCTCCAAGTAGAGAAAGCTGGCATGATTGTTTGCTCTGCCTAGGCCAGATGCTTCCTCTCTGATCTTTCCAGTCCCTTGTACACAAACACGTCTTCCCGGCACCCACTGCCATTGTCAGCTGACTGTCTAAAGGTCTCAGGCTCCACACTGGGCTCCTCAGGGATGGCCCTAGCTTTGCTTCTGTTTCACTACTCCAGATGGTCCTCTGTGGTTATAAACAAGATGCCCACCTAGACTGAGTCTGTTTCCAAGCCTGCTGCCTTCAGTAGGCACATTCCAGGCCATTGACCATCTGCAGAACTTGGCTTTGATCTGCCAGCCCTACAGGTGTCCTGATGCTGTTTCCTCAAGATTTTTCCTCCTTAAAGAGCCCCTATTTGCTGTTCTCCTTAATAAGCTCTGGTACGTTGAATTGCTGCTCTTGCAGCAGCAACAAAAATAAATGAATGGGACCTGATCACGTTAAAAAGTCTGTATACAGCTAAGGACACAGTCAACAAAGAAGGTAGACAACCTTCAGAATGAGACAAAATATTCTCATGCTATGAATCAGAAAAAGGGCTAACAACCAAAATCTATGATGAACGTAAGCATATCAACAAGAAGGGGACAAATAATCCCATTAAAACTGGGCAAGAGACATGAAAAGAAACTTTTCTCATGAGGACAGAAGAATGGCCAATAAACACTCAAAGAAATGCTCATTGCCCCTAATCATCAGAAAAATGCAAATCAAACCCACTTTGAGTTATCACCTAACCCCAGTGGGAATGGCCGATATCACAAGGTCCCAAAGCTACAGATGCTGGTGTGGCTACTGGGAGAAGGGACACTAATAGACACTTTTTGTGAGTTTGCAGACTAGTACAGCCTCTATGAAAAGAAGTATGGAGAATCCTCAAGGAACTAAAAGTAGACCTTCCATTGATCCTGCAATCCCATTACGAGGCATTTACGCAAATGAAAAAAATAAAGACATTTGCCTTAAGGATATTTGCATTTGAATGTTCATAGCAGGTCAGTTCACAAAGATATGGAAACAACCCAACTGCCCATCAACCCAGGAATGGATTAATAAACAGTGGTATGTGTATACCATGGAATACTATTCAACCGTTAAAAAGATGGACATTTTGTACCCTCTGTAACAACCTGAATGGATTTGGATAACATTTTCCTAAGTAAAGTATCACAAGATTGGGAAGACAGGTGTCACATATCCTTAATACCAATTTGAAACCAGGAGATTAACAATCACAGACCTACATGAGAGGAAAACTCAGTTAAATCCAAGAAGGGGGAAAGATGGTTCAGTGGGTTCCTATGAAAAAGGTACAAGACATGGGCAAATGTCACACTCCCTGGGCACAAGACACAGTTACAACTTAGACTTTAGCCTTGTATTTATGAACTATATAACCTAATGGCTTGCACTCTCATGTTAGTCTGAGATTTAAAATAAGAATCATTGATCTTAATTCTGCATCCCCCTATATCATAGATGAATACACCCCAGCCCTCCATCTTGCTGCTCTCCTGTTGCTGTCAGCCTTGATGGAGTGACTTACTCGGAGGAGTGGCGTGTGGGTGGCCATTGGCAGCACTGAGCTGAGGCTGTAAGAGACAGGGCTCCTGCTAGCTGATCTGGCGGTGCTGCTGTGGGCTTCTGGGAGAAAAACACACCTCAGGGAGACAATTCCCCTCAGCCTCACCACATCTGAGGACATAAGCAACACTAAGCACCACCGGAAACCTCAAGTTTAGCCTGATCTAGATGAGGACAGTTTTACTTCAACCAGTCTTCAGACCTACAAATGTGAAAATAAACTCTTCTAGTTAGAAGTCACTGAGATCATGAGGTTTTTGTTGTACAGAAAAACTGGCCAGTATGTGAGAGCCCCCAGGTCACTACCTTTTGATGAGATGGGGCCTGGTGAGTGTTGACCCCTGACTGACTCCCCAGAGGTCAGCACGCTCATGGGTTCTGAAAGGAGAGAAGGAGGAAGGCTTACTTTTTACTTCCATGGAAACATTTTACTTATTTTGTAAGTAAAAGACAGGAAAGTAAAATAAAAAGGGTGGTTGGATTTCTATTAGTTGTCCCCTTTTGCCTTTGCGTCCTCTTCCTTTCACATTTTGGTCCAGCAGACTGAGAATACTCCTCCTCTCTCCCCTCTGAAGCACATGCAGTTTTAAAGAGTTCCTGCTCCAGTCATCTGCACTGCAGCGGAAGGCAGTCCAGTGAGCCAAGGGCTGGCAGAATGTCTTTCTTTTTTTTTTTATTAAGTCATCTGTACATAGATCATGCACACATTTATGCCATTATGGGATTCAATGTGTTGATTATTTGCACAAATTGGAGTGTTTACATCCTACTAATCAACATAGCCTTTACTTCATTCACCTAATTACAGCGTTACGACATTTGTGTTCTACACCTGATAGATCCAACTTGTACTTGCAATATGCTCCATAGGTGTGGTCCCCTTACTAACCCTCCCTCTATCAACCCACCCTCCTCCCTTACCCTCTTCCATCCCTTCCCTCCTTCATTCTAGGCTATAGTTGTATTTCATTTTTCATATTCAAGTGTGAGTGATTATAATTTGGTTTCACAGTAGTACTGAGTACATTGGATATTTTTTTTCCATTCCTGAGATACTTTACTAAGAAGAATATTTTCCAGCTATATCCATGTAATAAAAGAGGTAAAGTCTTCATTTTTTAATGCTGCATAGTATTCCATGGTATACATATACCACAATTTATTAATCTATTCACAGGTCGATGGGCACTTGGGCTTCTTCCATGACTTGTCAATTGTGAATTGAGCTGCAGTGAACAATCTGGTGCAAATATCTTTATTGCCAAAAGATCTTTACTTTCTTAATTGTGGTAAAATACTTGGAGCATAGATGTTGCCATCTTGAATTTGTAAGTTATATACAGTTCATGCTCTTTAGTTCATATCGTACAGCCAATCTCCAGAACTCATCTTGCAAAACTGAAACTCTGTACCTATTAGATGCCAATGCTCCCTTCCCCCTCCCTTTTCCCCAGCCTCTGGCAATCACCCTTCTGCTTTCTGTGTCTATGAATTTGACCACTCTAAGTTCCTCACCTAAGTGGGACTGTACAGTATTTGTTCTTATGCACCTGGCTGATTTCACTCTGCACAACATCCTCAAGGCTCATCTAGTTGTCACAGTGTCAGAATTTCCTTCCCTTTCAAGGCTGGATAAATTTCACAGTCCAGCTCTATCATATTTTGTTTATTTGTTTTCCCATTGATGGACACTTGAGTCGTTTCCACCCTTTGATGGTTGTGATGCTGCTGTGAACATGGCTGCACAGATATCTCCTCAAGGCCATACTTTCAACTGTCTGGGGTCTACACTCAGACGTGGGATTAGTAGATCAAATGATATTTCCATTTTTAATTTTTTGAGAACGATCATATGTTTTTCATAGAAGCTGCACCATTTTACCTCTCCACCTGTAGCACACAGTATTGCAGTTCCCCACATCCTCACCAATACCTGTTACTTTCACTATGTTATCTTTTCACTCTGTTGATGGTGTCCTTCTAGACACACATTTTTAATCTTGAAGTAGTTTAATTTATCATTTTTCTTTTATTTCTTTTTTACTGTGCTCTTGGGATAATATGAAAGAAATCATTGCCAAATCTAGGTTTTCACTAAGGGCTGTTTTCTTCTAAGGGCTCTATAGATTTTAGCTCTTATGTTTAAGTCTTAGATCCATTCTGAGTTAATTTTTGTGCAGGGTGTAAGGTAAGGGTCCAACTTTAATCTTTTGCAGATGGATGTCCAGTTTTTCTTTCTTTCTTTCTTTTATTAAATGATAGCTGTGTACATTAATGCAAACATGGAGTACAGTGTAGTGTTTTCATATACAATTTGAAATATTTTCATCAAACTGGTTAACATAGATTTTGTGTCATTTACTTAGTTATTGTGTTAAAACATTTATACTCTAGTTCTATACGGTCTGTCTAACAAGGGTACAAGTGCATTTTTCTAGAACTAGAGGATGTCCAGTTTTTCCAATGTCATTTGTTAATATAGAAAACTTCTTAAAATTGCAGATTGCTCAGCCCCACCTTACGTCTGTGACCGATATGTGGTATCTTGCTCATATCTCTGTGGTTTCAGGATGACTTATCTTACTCCAGACATCTACATCCCTCTGTGTGGAGGCCTCTGCTGCCTTGGGAGCTTGGCTCATGTTCAGGGGAAGCCAGTGCTGCCAAGAAGCTAATGCCACTGACACACTGGAGTTGGTGGGAAATGCTTGGACTTCCTGCCACTCAGAAGGAGACAATTCTGAGGCCTATTTGTTCCCAGAGTGGTAACCTGCTCAATGAGGTACACTTCCTGATTGGTGCTCTTGGGATCACACTCAGGTCCTTATCATCTCAGGGTCTGCTCCTGGGACCCTCACCAATGGCTCCCACTGAACCAGAGCCCCTGATGTAAATGTGGAATTGTACACAAATTGGCATTTGAGGGCCCCTGGTGTGGTGAATAAAGTACAGCACAAGTCCTGGATGTGTCTTAGCACATGCTGGTAACTTGGCTGTAAGTAGATTACATGGTTTCTTGAGTGGCATTAAAATGGGGACAGTATCTACTCTGAAAGGTTGTGGTGAGCATTAGAGCAGGTGTAAGGAGAGGCCCAGCACTCAGTGGGTATTGCACAGGTGCTGTCCTTGTCATTGTGGGTCCCTATCATAGTATGCAGGGCCTTTGGTCAAATGTGAACTCACAGGTGGCCACTGAGCCCACCAGCAGATGGAAAACTACAACAGGGAGAGGAGGACTTGCTTTGCACAACAGACTCGATTTCCTATCAAAGTGAATCATACCACTAACACACAAACGGGAGTATTCAGTCAGATAACCAGTCCTGTCAAGTCAGTATTCTGTCTCCAAAAAGGCACCAAGAAATGTCCAGTGAGGAACTGATGCCAGCTCTTCTGGGCATCCTCCCCCTCCAGCCAACAACCCTCCCCATCTCACAGTTGAGGGGCATCTCAGTGCTCAATTCTCCTCTCACACTCACTTGGCTTTTTCTGAGCACCTGCTCTTCTGAAGGTTGTTCTCATTTCCATTTGCCCAGCTTGTCTCTCCCATGTGCTCCCCTACTTCTTGGAGCCTTGCAGATTGCAGGGAAACCATGTTCGTCAGTGTCTCTGTCTCCCCTCCCTCAGAGCCCCCCAAACCTGCCTAGTCCCTAGACACTCACACTCCTTAATAACAGATGCTCTATAGAGGCAAGGGCCAGAATAAGGACGTGTCTAGGTCTGGGACGCATCAGTTACTCCCAGGTGAAAGATGAAAATGCACAATGCCTTTTCCTGTTACGCAAATAGCCCACACAAAGCTTGCCTTGGCTTCAAACCTTTTTGTATGGGACAGAAGGTCACTCTTGGTCCTCATTCCTGATTCTCTTCTTTGTGTGGACTAGGCACACCACATACACATAGTTTTAGGTGACAAGCAAGAAAATAAGATATTATTATCAACTGTTTATTAAATTAAATATATTCTTACATTTAAAATTTAAGGGCAAATTACTAAGCACTGGGAAACAGCACCCCACTAGCAACAATGTGCTAGGACTGGGTGCTGTGGACGCTGAGCTCAGACAACTATTTGGAAGTGACCCCAGGGAGCAGATAGGAGGTGGAGTGCATCCAGGAAAAGAGGGTGGGCAATGCAGGATGCATTCACGGGATTCTGTGAGCAACCAGGACTCAGCTCCTCAGTACTTCTGTGTCATAGTATGGCAAGCACAGAGCAGATTGTCCCACCCGAGGGGCTAGGAAGCTAGGCCATGTATCCACTAACTTCCTTGGTCCTTGATTAAGGGCAGGTCTTGGAATGTTTTTGGCTGCCTTGCCCTAGGGCCAAGCATGTCCCTATGTTGAGATGAAACCCTCAAACAGAGATTTCACTTAAGTAGGTACAGATGCCTGTGTACAATGGCAGGAAGTTATCAGGGGACACAGGAGGAGACCAACAGCTTGGGCTAGCAGAACCCCAGTCCTTTCCTACTCCTGTATTCCCCTGATGTGGTGTGCTTATTCTTTTCTCTTTTTTTTTCCTTATTATATTGCGTATGTGTATATATGCATGTGTACTTATGTGTATGTTTGTGTATGAGGTCGACAATTAAGTTCACAAACTCATCCTCAGAAAAGTTCATACATACCTCACTGCTGAATATCATTATGGTCACCTTCAAAGTACTCCCCTTGGGAAGCTGTGATCCAAGGCCAGTGCCTAGTCACCCTTCAAAGCAATTTTGGAACTCTTTTCTAGAATGACAATCAGAGCTGTCATCGTATAGCACACAAATACATGCAACAATAATGTGTGCCACTCACGAAGACACCACCACACCATCAGCATGAACACAGCCGTGAGACACTGATATACCAAGGTCATGAAACCTTGCTGAGTTGTTTGTACAGTGCTGCCAATGTAAGTGCCCAGTGGCAAGTTTGTGAACTGAATCGTCAGACCTTGTACAATAACAGCTCTGACAGCCATTCCCAAAAAAGAGTTCCAAAATTACTGTGAAGGGTCAACCAGGCACTGGCCTTGGTGGGTAGCTTCCCAAAGGGAGCTCCTCAAAGGTGATGGTACTGATATTCAGCAGTGAAGGATGTAGCACTTTTTCTAGGATGAGTTCACAAACTCTGGTGTGAATGGTATCAGTGTGAATGGTGCCAGGGTGAATGGTGCTGGTGTGAATGGTGCCGGTATGAATGGTACCAGTGTGAATAGTGCCGACGTGAATGGTGCCAGCATGAATGGTGCCTGCCACTCTGCTGCTATTGTCAACACTGCTTCTCCTTTTCTTGGCCATCTTGCTTCAGGATTTGAGCTCCCCCTAGGCTGGGTATGTGTTAGTCACTGCACCATCCACACCTGTACTATCACTGTGCAAGAAGTATCCTCAAACTCAGCAACTTAAAACAACCATTTTATTTTGCTTACAATTTGGGGTCAGGGATCCAAGAAAGGCTCAGCTGGGATGTTCTGACTTGGAGTCTGTCATGAGCAGACATCTACAGGGGCTTCCGTCCTCTGAAGGCCATTGGGGCACTTGGCTGGCAGTGGATGGGAGCTCCCGCTGGCTGGGAGCTCAGTGCCTCCCAGAGCTGCAGCAGACCCTGGGTGCCTCTCCACGAGGCCTGGCTTCCCATGGCTCAGAGGATGGCTGCACATGGAGGACTCGCAGAGACTCCAGAAAGGTAAGTGTTCTAGGAGACCAGGGTCAAAGCCTCAAGCTGTCTTTCCTGGCAGAGGCAGCAACTCAGCATCACTTACGCCACTAAGGACCCCACGAGGCCCAGCAGACTCAAAGGGAGGACAGGCCCCCTCTCTCTGCGAAGGCATGTCAGAACATTGCAATATCTTCTATCCTCCTTGGAATGTGGCCTGCTGGAACCGTGGGAGCTGATCTGAGTGGGCTGTGCCAGGTATAGCCCCCCACCCCCAGAGCATGGTGGGAGGGTTTCCCTGCCCACCATGGGCTTGTGGCTCTGTGCAGGGGGGCTGGATCACACAGAGGTAAGCATGAGACCTGATTCTTCCAACCGTCCGTGTGACCTTGAACAAGTTATTAAACTTCTCTGACTCTCGGTGTCTTCATCTGTTAAAATGGGGGTAATGCTATTCTTGCAGGCTGTTTTGAGGATTGAATGGGATTAAATGAGAAAATGTACAAAACACAGCTTCCTGCGGACCCGTGCCCAGCACACGGCTCTGTACCAGGGTGGGGTGGGCAGGGGGCTCCAGCTTCTCCAGTCTGGTAGGGCTGGTGACTTGGGCATTGGGATGGAAGCACCTCTGGGCACCCCCTCCTGTCAAGCCATTTGCCCCACTTTCCTTCTCTGTCTCACTTTCCCTTCCTTGACTGTGCCCACTCTCAGCTTTATGCTGCCTAGTTTAGGGTTCCACCTGCCTCCTTGGGAAGCTCCAGCTCAGCCCCTCCTTACTCCTCTCCTATGGCTTCCAAAGCAAATCCCCAACTTTGGTGAGTGCCAGCAGGACACTTCTGATGGGGCGGTGCTGTCCACATGGTTTGGGGTGCAGGCTCTGGCCCTCTGGAGACAAGTCTGCATATTGTCATCTCAATTTAGTCTCCTGCCCCTGGCAGTCTGGAAAGTAAGCCACCCCTCCAACACAAGGATTATTTTTCCCTGGGGGAAACAACTCCATCTGCTTCTTTTGAAGAGTCTGATATTACTGTGTTAAGAATTTGGCCCCAGGTTACCTGGGGATATCCTCGCTACCCACCCTGAGCATCATCTCCTCTAGTGGGGTATGTTCTTTTCCACTTGCTTCCCTCCTGACTGGAGAGAGAGGACTCAGAGAGGACTCCGTCCGCACTGCCTGGGACTCAAAACAAGCTCGTTTCCAAGTCAGTCCTGTTTCTGCCACATTATGCCATATCCGTGTCCCCCTGGAGTACCTCCTCTCAGTCTGACCATAGTCTAAGAACAGTGAGTTGTCTGCAACCAAATCACACACGTTATGCTGGGGCCACCTGGATTCGGGCCTCCCTTTGGGGAATTATTAAGTCCCTCAGCAGAGACAGCCAAGAAAGTCAGAGGGAAACTATGCCAACTTTGCTGAAACACAGCAAGTACTTGCATTGGTATCCCCTCCCCATCCACCCAGGCACGTGCAAGATCCACTTTCCTTTTTAAAACTAATGTGCAGCTTACAACATTATTGAAGCCATCAGTGAAATTCTGTTGTTTCATTTGTTTCTTTTTCCAAATATCATCCTGAGGACAGCACCTCGGTTGACAACTTTTCTACAGCCTAAATCCTTTCTTTAATCATGTCAAACACTTTCAGGTTATTAGTCTGTCTTTTGGGTTGCTGTTGCTGTTGTTATTTTTTTTTTCCTTTATTTTTCCAATACTCATTGCCCTCATCAGACTGGATTTTCCATAGTACACCAAAGAGCTTTCAGCCACCCTCACCTCTGAGCTCACAGCTGGACCTGGGGCTGAGCCGGGACCTTGGTAGTGCTGTACTCCTCCCTACAGAGCCTCCCTCTCCTACATGAAGAGAGCCCCACAGAGGGACCAGCATGGTTCATCTGCTCTCAGCACCTCCGGAGCCACACACAGGATCTGGACACTACAGCTCAGGGAGGCTGCATGGCTTCCCGAGGACACAGGGCTGCATGTGGTACACAGGGAGGTCTAAACTGTGTTCCACAGGAACTTCAGGAGATGGCCTCAGGTCTACCACCCAGCCAGCCCCGGGGCAGGCAGTGGCTGTGCTTCTCTGCAGTGACATGCCCAGGGTCTTCCTCAGCCTCCTTCCACAAGGTGGCCGACTCAGCCCCTGAACAAGGCTCGAAGCAGCTTCTTCAGCTTGTACAGCACTCTGAGTTTCAATGTCTTAAAGGAATCTGGATGTTCCTAGGCCACTAGAAGATGCAGGAGCTCTGTGTGAATTGCAGGGGACCCTGATGGTGCACCCCTGAGCTCCAGCCCAGCTTCCAGAGGCCTGTCATAGACACATAGGTAACATGGCTTCCCCAGGGACTGCAGGGCTTCAGGGACATTGCTCACAGCACAGCTCATCTGACCATTGTAGGAAGAGCCATCAGGGAACATGAGTGGTGCAAGGTGACACCAGATGGAGCCCCCAGATTGCTCTAGGCCAACAAGCTGATGGGAGAGCAAGCATGGCCTGAGATGGAGCAATAATCCTAGACCTGGCAAGAACCCCGATGGAGCCATTTCACCTGTGAACTTCTGCTGTCTAGAGCCACAGTCCAGAGGTGACAGGGTGGGGACTACGAACAGCAGGCTGACAGGGGACCTGCCTCTTCAAATCATCCAGAGAGATACAGAGCCTTGTCTTGTTGAGTTGTCCCTTCAGGGAGCCTGAGGTTTAGCCAGGCCCCAGGCATGAGGGCATAAACCACTGGTCTGGCTGGCTGTGAGGGGGCATCATGGTCACAGCCTACACTCCTGGTTTCATCCCACCAGGCACAAAGGTGATTAGAGCAACACTGATCTCCCTCCTCTGATACAATTGTCTTGCTTTTTTGAGCAGAGTTTCTCCCCACCTTTGCCTCAGCATAGCCCTTAAAATAGCAGCTGGTAGGGGCAGCCTGCCTGGAATTTCCTGAGCCCACCCAGTGGAGGCCCTCCCAGCTCTGTGTGCAGGCGCTGTGGGCCGGGCTCTCTTCCTGTTTCCGGTCCTCCCCACCTACTGAATCAGGCAGAGGGCTCCATGCCGAGCCTAACCAGGAGTGTCAGCCACCACTCCCTTCCCTGACCCCGGGTGTAACGGGATGAGAAGGTCCTTGGGGGCCCCTTGGCAGGCAGGCTGCATGTGCACCGGCTGGGCTGAGCTGGGGCCTGGGCGTGACTGAGGGCATAGGCCACAGCACTCCCTCCACTTCCTCCCTCGCTGGGACGTTTCAGAAAGTCTCTCAAAGATATGCTTTCCAGTGACATCCCTGGCATTTGGACAGGGCATGGCAATCCCGCAGGCACTTCCCAGGGAAGTGGCTGACACAGATGGCTCTGTGGGGGCTCATCTTGCCAGGCTCAGAAGCTCCTTTTATCAGGGTTTTATTTCATTCACCTTTGCTTGTACCAGCTCAACACAAACAAAACAACTTCCACAACAAAAATCAAACAGACAAACAGACACAAAACAGACAGTGGTTCTAATCCAAATGCTGATTCTTTAACATACCGAAAAAAGGCACGGTGCTCCAGGGCCTCTGACACCCACAGGCTCTCCACTGCCTCCCTTAGGCAGGGCAGGACAGTCAGAAGATGTTTCCGAGATAAAACAGTGCCCAGAAGGGCAAGCAGAGAAGCTTGTGAGTGGCCCCGGGGCAAGATCCCGTTACTTGCTCTTGTTCTTATTGCAACCAGGTCAGTCTTTCTGGAGTCCTGTTTCCCTGAGAAAGAATTGGGACAAGTCTCTGGATCCTGAAAGAAAGGCTGTTCAGACAGCTGGCAGGAGACCTCACTCCTGAAGCAGGTTGCCCTCAGCTGCAGGCCTGGCGGAGGCCGGGGGCTTGGGGAAGTGTTCAGCAGGAACTGGAGAGAGGTGGCCGAAGCAAAGTGCAGTCCCACGAGTGAGGCCAACAGTCCTGATGGCTGCTTGGCAATCATCACCCCTCCTTGACCTCAACAAGGGTATAGAAGGAACCAGTATTTCTTCAGCTTGTCCATAACACCATCTCATTAAATCCTCATGACAGAACTACGTGACACCAGTGGAACTGGACCCCTTGTCCGTCCGTCCCTCCCTCCTGACTGCAGGGAGCTGCCAGTGGCAGAGTCAGTTTGGGGGTCCTGCCCGACCCATCCTGTGTGAGTGGTTTGCCACGTTTCCTTGCAGCACGGGGGTGCAGTTAGTCATTGTGAGAGCCAAACTAACTCAAATCAAACTAACTCCTTTTTGTTGTTTGCTCAGAACAACAGGCCGCCGCATACCAAGGACCTTATAGCATACCTGGGTGTTGGGCAAGTCCCCTTGTACACTCAGCCCACATCCTGACCTCCTCCCCTCTTCGTACTCGCTACTCTACTATGCACACGCCCCACTTGCCCCCTTGTGCACTCAGCCCACATCCTGACCTCCTCCCCTCTTTGCACTCGCCACTGTACTATGCACACGCCCCACTTGCCCCCTTGGCACAACGTTTATCCTTTTCTTCTTATTCGCTCACCCGAGACAAAGAAAATTCGTCCCTGAGCCAATCAGCCAGGAACACGACCACCCTGTACGTGTCAGTTTGGGACAGACATGGTTTACCTACCAATAAGGGGACAGGGTGGGATGGACTAATGGGAGGGAAGAGGGAGGGGTATAAAGGGACATTCTGGATAGTCTGTAAGGGCTGTTCCCGCTTTTTCTTAAAAGGGCAGCCCGGGCTCTGAGCTTAAAAACTCCTCATGCTTTTGCAGCCACGTTCGGACGCTCAGAGTGGTGCTTGAATTGAGTCTGGGGGCTTACATCATCTGTCCCCATCTTTGGACTCTCATGGGTCTCCACTCAATATTCTGCCATAGAAGAAAGAACTCCAGGGAAGGACCCAGCAAGGGGGGGATTTTCAGAGACTCTGGACCTGTGTTTAACCCCGCTCAGCTTTGACCTTGGGAAAATCACTTACCCTGCGTTTCCTCATTTGCATAACAGTGGTTAGGAGCCACAATTGAAATAATAAACCTGTGAGCACTTTGGAAACTCAAGTGTGCACTGTGAGTGTAGCTTTTATTATGCACGCTCAGGTTTTTAATGAACTGCTAAAGGGGAATTGGCAGAACATCCCTCACTTGTTCTCAGCCAATTTAAGGAGCCAGGAGAACTCAGTGCTTTATGAGAAAACATCCTCTTCCTTCAACAGGGCTTAAATTTTTCTAACACTTAGACTCATTCTGCTGAGCACGTAAATCAGTGAATCAAATTAAACCTGGAATATAAAAGTCCTGCGTTCCTCTGACAGCATGTTGTAGCCACATGAAGAACAGTGAGCTCTGGTTTCCCCCATCACCCATATTTCTGTTTCCACATTCAAGGGATTTTAAGGAACTAAAGGAATTTTTGCTTTTATTGCTTGTGTATCATATCTAGTCACATGGGGCAGGGATCTGGGCCTGTCCAGATTATGAATCTGGTGATATCAGTTAAAGTCAGCCAGCAAACAGTGACCTAACCCAGAAAATCATTCTACCCAGAGAAGGAGCATTATTGCTTCACCCTTCAGGAGAAAAGTTGGAAAACAGAGTTAGTTGTTGACCTGAGGTGGGTGCTGATTGGTGTGTGAGCAGGGAGCCTAGTACCACATGGCCAGATGGGGAACAGGTGGGACTCACAGTCCCTGGCACTGCCTTCTCTTCCCACCCTGACGGAGGCACAGAGAGGTGGAGGGGACAGGGATGCAGGAGCCACTGGCTATCTCCACTGAGCTCAATTCACAGCCAGTGGCAACCTTCCTTTGGTGTCTGGGGGCTTCCAGCTCAAAAACTAAGCCCATAAACCCCCAAAGGTGGGCGGGCTGATTTCTCACTCTTTTGGGTCTTCCTGTATCCACATTCTGACACTGAGCTAATTTTCTTTGGTGGCTCTGAAAAGAGCTGGAGAAAAGTTCCAACTGAAAATCAGACTGCAAGGGATTTTTAGAGACCAAAGCCGCCCAACTAGGGCCTTAGTCACAAGTGATCTTGAATTCTGGTTCCTCTTCCAGCCACAGATGGTGCCTGAGAGCCTGGTGATCCCAGTGAATAAAATCAGAGTGAAGACCAGAGCCCAGGGCAGAGAACAGACAGCACTACCCCAGCCACTGCTGCCCTTGGATTCCTGGTTTTCTGGTGTCATCTTTAGGGAGTCTCTCCGTTGCCTCTCTTGGAAAACAAATGTAGAAAAAAATGGGGATCAAATATTTAGGACAGGACAGTGGCTTTTAACAGTCATTGGAGCTAGTCACAAACACGCTTTTGGGGACATATTGGGGTGGAACCTCTTTGAATTAGATAAGGTCATGGGACTCTCTTTGGCCCCTGAAGCGTGAGCAGAGTATCACGTATCACTGCGTGTGAGAAGCCGCACGGGATGGTGCGTGACTGACTGCATACCTCTAGCTGTGGTTTGGAAACAGCTGTTGGAAAGAATCCACTGTCATTTTAGATGAAACTTGTCATCACAGATCCTTAGATACCTATTTGACCTGTGGTGTCTGCACATGAGAAAGAGAGGTGTCTTTGTTATTGGAAGCCCTGAGATCTTGGGGTGTCCTCACAGCATGGCCTCACTTGTCCTCACTGAAACATCCAAATGCCGAGTGCACATGGAGGGCTCGTGTCGCTTGTTCCTTCCAGGCACCAGTGAGTGGCCAGCACCACCTGAGTGCAGTGGCGTGATTGTCTCCACTTGGCATACTATTTATTCGATGCTAAAGGAAAGTTCTTTATAGAAAAGAATGATGTGAATTGAATATTGATTTCCCTAATTCTAGACCTTTTCTACCTAATGTCTATGAGTTTTCTCTCTCTTAGTTAATCAAATGAAAGTCCTGAGCTGGTGATTTCTAAGGATACATTTTATCCTCCTGTAAGTTCACAAATGCTTTCTACACCACTCCGACCCTGGACACTGGTTTCCTACCCCCTTGACAAGTGCTTTGTCGCTCTCTTTTCTGGAAGCATTGCTTTCCCTGGCAGCAGCCTCTGGGCCCTGCCTCATGTTGTTCGCAGGCCTTGTGGAATAATTAATGCTGATTTGTATTCAATGAGAAAAGGAGCCTCTAGTGGGAGGTCTAGCTGAGTGTGGGCTCGTGCTTTCCAACACCTTCCTGCACCCCGCATTGTCCCATAGAGTGGAGAGGCCCAGCGAACGTGGGGGACTAGCTTCAAGATCTAATTCCATCCAGCAAGACCTGGGGCTATAAGATCAACATATAAAAATCAGCTGTGTTTCTATCAACCTGCAATGGGCAATCTAAAAATGAAATTAAGAAAATAATTTTAGGTGGCACCTGTGGGTCAAAGGAGCAGGGCGCTGGCCCCATATACCAGAGGTGGAGGGTTCAAACCCAGCCCCGGCCAAAAAAAAAAAAGAAAGAAAATAATTTTATTTATACCACTATCAAAATGAATAAAATATTCAAGAATACATTTTATTAAAAAAGCGCAAACTGGGTCCTCTCAAAGGAGGACTGAGAATGCTGACGCTGCAAGGAGTCTTGACTTCCCGCCGCTCCTGACGCCCCCTTAAGATAGAAAAACTCATGTTTTAAGGAGAGAATTTTGATGTCTTAATCAATGATGCTTCTGCTGCCAATACACTGGAAGGCAATAGACAAGTCCTATCAGAACAGCTCCTATACTGATGTGGACAGAGGAGGAAAACAGGAAGTTCTTGCAATTAATAAAAATTACCAGGTTATTTGGAGATTTCATAAAGTTATACCAAGACTGCTACTGTCAATCTTGGTTACTGCTCTTGGCTGAGTCCTTAACGGCAGACCAACTTAGATCCATTTCTGGCCAGTTCCCAACCCTTCTGAGCTGGACCAGTCAGCTGTCTCAGCTCAGCACTGTTCCCTCCCTTCCTTGGAAGATTGCCATTGGCTCATGGAAGCATCTGTCCCAGGAGATTACAGCCCATGCCCCCCAACAACCTTAGGCAATGACTGACTCAGGGTACAAAAGATCAGCGCCTCGCCCCCAGCTGAGGCCGTGGTACAATTTGTTCTGAAGCTCCCCAGGGGACCAAGCTAAAGCCAGGCACTATCTGGGGTCCATTCTCGCCCAGCTCCTCCTGCCCTGGCCTCTTCCTTCCCTCACTGCCCTTCTTCTGAGAGGTCTCCCCCAATGTCATTTAAACGTGAACCCCCATCTGACAGAAATACCCAGGACTAGAGGAAACCATGCATCTCTTCCCTCTGATCCAAGGGCTGGTGGGATTCTCCTGGGCCTCCAGCTTCCCGTCTGCTTGTGTCCTCTGAACACTCTGCTCTGTTCACTCCCACAAGCAGCTCAAATTTCCTGTCTCGCAGGGAAGACCACTATAGATCACTGAAGGGGACAACTAGCAAGCTCACCCAAGAGCTGCTGCAGCTGCCAGGGCACCCAGCAGGGGAGACGCCTGGCAGCACTCCATCAAGCATCCTATTTAAACCTGACAGTGTGTCTCAGCTGCTGCAACTAACTGTGCATCAGTTCACCATGTGTGTAAGTGCACAAGCACACTCATCCTCACACACACGCCTGGCACACTCACACCTGGGCCTCAGCCCTCCCTCCGCGCACGTTCCAGGACCCTGCAGGGCTTCCCGCCACCCAGGCTGGGGCATGGTCTAGCTCACTACTAAAATGGGGCAGGGACGTGCTTTATTTGCCTTAGTGTGACCAAAATCCTCAAAACTTCTGCTAGTGTATAACAGAGAAAATAATGTTCCCTGTAAGAATAAAGCCAATATGGGCAATCAGTTCCTCATAATTTGTACTTCATCAATGTTAAAACAGGTGGAAAGGCCCCAAATCTGTGTTCACCTGTGCACTCACACAGAGACGGAGATGACACAGCACACAGGGAGTATTATATCTGTTCGTCTGTTTGTCCGTCTGCCTACTATACGCCTGTCGTCTCCTGGGAGTTTTAGTGCTCAAGAGAAAACACTTACAGCAGGCAGATGGCAGCCCAAATCCAAAATCCAGCACCTGCTTCAATGGAGCAAGCCACCCCCTCCTCCAGAGGCAGATGGCTCTGCCTGTCCTCTGTCACCTCATGTGCAAAACTGTCTCCTGTCAGAGCTGTCAGAGGAAGCATATGCCTTTGGCTCCTTCCAGCTCTGGCACAGAGCTGTACGTATGCCCAATGCTACTGCTTCTGTCTGCAAACAAAGATCACACACAGCACTGTGATGTGCAGGCTGTCCCCAGGCTGTCAGACCCCCTTCCAGGGCCCAGCCATTGCCATGCACATTGGCACAGCCAGCAGCTGCATCTCTCCCTCAGAGCTGCCTGCAGGCTGTTGGAGGGCAACTCTGGGTCACGGTCTGCCTGGCTGCTGAGCTTGAGGCAACGCAGAGCCACTGCCTCCTCCAGGGCCTGCCCCCACTCACCTTACCCCTTCCTCTAGCCCCACTGGCTCCTGTCCTAGGTTGCCAAACACTTTACCCCAAATTCTCCTCTGCCTCGGCTTCCAAAGAACCATCTGAGACAGCAGACCCCTGCATCCCCCTCTGTGGTCAGAGTGACACAGAAAGGGCAGAATGCCTTTCTCAACATGACCACTGGCCCTGCGGCTAAAGCACCAGACTCAGTTGTAGGCATCCCCTACTGGCAGCAGCTGCAAAGCTTTCCCTCTCTCCATGAGCAAGTTTCTCCAGGAGAATTAGGCTAATACTCAAGGCAAAATTTCCGAGTATTTTAAAAATAAATAGTATTAAAAAGAAATACTGGGCAGCGGGCAGGGGCATTTCTCTGAGGTGGGCGGCAGGTTTCCTTGTGTTTTCCGGCTCTCTGCTGGGGCTGAGTGGCATCTGCTGGAGGCTTGTGTGCCCCATGCTTCCCTGACTCCTTTTCTGCTGGACTCACAGCAGGGCCAGAGGCTGCCGTCTGCATCTAGGAGTCTCACTGGGACAGTGCCTAGCATCCGTCAGTAGGAGTCTGGGCCAGCAAATGCATGCACATTTACGGGCAGCCATAGCACGTGTCTTCGTTCACCCCCAAACGGGTTCATGTGGCTATTTGGGGCATTGGGCTGGGCTTAGCTCTTCACTTCTGTCACCTTATTTGATCCTCTGAGGTAGGTGGGGACCCTGACACTTAGAGAGTCTCAGTAACGGCTCCCAGCTCAGTAGGTGTAAGATTCTGTGCCATTTCTCTGTCCTGCAGTGCCCTTTCTCAGACACGATGCAGGCATAAGTCACAGCAAGACAGAGGAGGCCTCACTTCATGCCCTATTCACTGGTGAGAATACTGGGCCTTCAAGGGCCAGGTGCTTTTCCCGCGGCAAAGTAATTTTCTGAGGTCTCAGAAACCAAGGCAAACCTTGAGCCCAGGCCTACTGACTCCACTTTCTCCCTGCACGACACTTCCTGGTGGGAAGGTTAGCCTAGGAGCTGAGAGAGACTAGCACAGCACAAAGGTGGGGACAGCCTCTGGGCCCCAAGTCCCTCCGTCCACGTGTGCATGCGACAGAGGGTAACTTGCTCGGTTTTTATTAGGAAACAGCCATCGTCATGCTCGTTCTCTCCATCGTGCCTCTCGAGTGTGCACAAGCGCGTTCTTCTCAGCACTGTGGACGTCTCCTACTCCTGACCCCGAGCTACAGTCTGAATTCCTGAGGGTGGACGATAAGGGTGACTGCTACATGGGAATGACTTTGAAGTTCCAGTCTGAGTGGTAAGGGGTTTGAGGTCAGAGCTGGCCTGATCCCTTGCTCCACCCATGAGATCTGCTGCGTATCTACTTGGGCTGTGAGCGGCAGGGGTCCTCAGTGGTGACTGCTCCATGGCACAGCCTGTGCTGGCACCTTCCTGTCCCTGTCTCCACTCTTCACTGCCGTGGTTTCCTCACTCAGCTTCCAAAAAAGCTTAATGCACCAAATCCTTGTCTCAGGGTCAGCTTCTGAAGGAAATCAAGCTAGGACACTCATCACAGTGTCAGAGCTGCCTGTCCAATTAAGTGCATCTCCCCCCTAACCTTAGGGTCAGGACTGGGCCAGGAGGAGCTGCTCTTGTTCAGGGCAGTAGCTGCTGTCCTTTCTAGCTCATGACTAGTGTCAAATAACATTCTGAATGAAAAGACAGTGATTAGCTTATGGGAGAGCTTAACCATGGACAGGGCGATAGCTACAGGCAGACTCAGAGGAGAAGGGAATGACTGAAGCACAGGTGACACAGAAGACAAGCTCTTCAGGGTGTAAGGTGCAGACAGTGTCAGGACAAGTGCCCACAGTGTTTTAAGGAGGGGAAAAGTCTGACAAACAAAAGCAAAGGTGAAGTGGGGTAGACACTGCGGTTGGGGAGAGCAGAGGAGAGTGCAAAGAAATAGTGAGTGAGGAGGCGAGGGACAGGGGAGAAGAGAGGGCTCCAGGAAGAGGCTGTCCCCGAGAGCACAGCGTCATGGAGGAGCAGTTGCTGATTTAGGAGCACTGAAGTCTTGGGTCCCTTAAAGGAGTCTCCATGAAGTGATGAGGTGAGCAGAAGAGAGAATGAGCAACCAGGGAGAGCCTCTGGGAAGGTGGGTGCGGAGAGAGAAGAATCAGCGCTGGCCTGGGAGGGACCTGACACCAAGAAAAGTTTTCTCCAGATGGAAGATACTAGAACGTGTTTACCTGCCAAGGCTATGATCTAGTAAAGAAAGAAGTTTGTTGATTTAGGAAAGAGGAGCAACTAAAGGAGGCGAGACCTGGGGCTGCTTGCATGTGACACCCCAGGTGGCAGGAGGAATACTAGAGAACAGGCCCAGGTGCCAGAAGGAGGCCGACATCGGTGGGACCTCAAGGCTCTTACCAAGTGAAGAATCTCTTCCATTTTCTTGATAAAGTATAAGGCTGAGTTGTCAGCTGCTAGTTTAAGCTTAAAGCAAGAAGCCTGAGCTATTTTTTAAAAAACAGATTGTATATTTTGGAGCAGTTTTAGGTTTATAGAAAAATCGATAAGGAAATGTAGAGACATCCCACAATATCATGCACCCTGACACCGGCCCAGCTCTTCCACAGTCAGCACCCACACCTGTGTGGCATGTGTGTCACAATCCAGGAACTCACATCGACACATCATTTTCACCCCAAGTCCATAGACTTGGGTTCCTCTGGGCATGGTACATTCCATGGGTCTTGACAATGTTTGACATCGTCCACTATTGTGTCACAAGAATCTACAGAGCTGTTTCCACTGCCCTGAAAGTCTCTGTGCTCTGCCTGTGGTTCCTTCTGCCCCGACCCCTAACAACTGTGATCTTGTCAGTGTCTCCATCACTGTGTCTCTTCCAGGATCTCATGTAGTTGGGGACATTTGACTGTAGCCCGGGCATAGCTCCTCTCACTTGCGTTGACGTTTCCTCCCCGTGTTTTCATGGCCTGGCAGCTCTCTTGTTCTAGCGCTGAGTGTCACTCTGCTGTCTGAGGGAGCGGCCGTTGTTTACCCATCCACCTGCTCAAGGGCATCTGGTTGCTTCCAGGTCCCGGCAATTATGAGTAAGAGGCCATAAGTATCTAGGTGAAGGTTTTAGTATAGATTGTAGCATGAAAAAGTCATCAGCAGGCCCAAGGTCATTGATTTTCATGTGTTATTTTCTAGGGGTGTTATAGTTTTACGTTGTACATTATGTCTGCCATCTGTTTTGAGTAAATTTTTGTGAAGGGTATAAGCTGTGTGCCTGGATTCGTTTGTTTAACTTGGAAATTTTCAGTTGTTTCAGAACCAAACCAAAAGAAAGAAAGAAGGAAAATACGGTCTTTTCTCATTTGCTTTTGCTCTTTTATCAGAGACTGGAGGCTGAGCTACTGTGGGTCTACTCTGGGGCTTCCCACTCTGTTCCACTGCCCTGTTCACTCTTTCACCAGCACCGTGTTGCCTTGACAACCGCAGCTTCACAGTGAGTCTTGGAGCTGTTCTGGGTGTCCGTGTCTCGCTCTGCTCTCCTCCTCCATGGACACTTAGAATCAGTTTGTCAGCATCACGAACTATCTTTCCAGGCCTTCGACTGGAATTGAATTTACTATGCCCATCAAGCAGGGAGAACTGGCACCCTGATAATATAGAGTTGTCCAGTCCATCAGCATGGAAGACCTGTCCATCCATATAGTTCTATGGTTTCTTTTATAAAAGTTGTATCATTTTTCTCATGTAGATCTACGTATTTTGTTAGATCTATACCTAAATATTTCAGTGTGGGGCTCTAATGTAAATGGTAGTATGTCCTAAATTTCAAATGTCATAATTTACTCATTGCTGGTAGGAAAGTGATTGGCTTTTGGGTGTTAACCTTGAGTCCTACATGCTTGCTCTGATCACTTATTATAAGGTTCCAGTTTTTTGTTGATTCTTTTAGATTTTCTGCATAGGCAATCATGTCATCTGTGAGTGAACACAGTTTGATGTATGCTTTCCCAATGTATATACCTTTTATTTCTGAACCACAAATTTTTAAGGTTCATTTTTACTACCAACATGTTATGAATATATACTGATAAGACATTACTTGTTATGGCTCAGCGCACATAGCTTGTTAGGGCACCAGTCACATACACTGGGGCCAGTGTGTTTGAACCCAGCCTGGGCCTGCTAAACAACAATGACAACTACAACAACAACAACCACAAATAGCTGGGCGTTGTGGTGGGCACCTGTAGTCCCAGCTACTTGGGAGGCTGACGCAGGAGAATTGCTTAAGCCCAAGAGTCAGAGGTTGCTGTGAGCTTTGATGCCACAGAACTCTACTGTGACATAGTGAGACTCTGCCTCAAGAAAGAAAAAAAGAAAGAAAGAACTTACTATTTAGAAATGAAACAAAAACATTTGTAAAACCTTGAAATTTTAAACTGGTCAAAAGTAACCTGTAGGGATAAATACTGTACCGCTCCCCTGATATGAGGCACCTAAGTAGTCAAATTCATAGAGACAGAAAGCATGGTGGCTGCAAAGTGCTGAAGGTAACTGGAAATGCAGAATTGTTCTTCAATGGTATAAAGTTTTAGGTTTGGAAGATGAAAAAGCTCTGGAGATGGATGGTGGTGACTTACACAACACTCCGAATGCACTTACTGCCACTGCACTATACAGTTAAAATAGTCAAAATGGCCACTTTTATGTTATTTACAGTTTACCACAATAACAAAAAATGTAGTCGATAAACTCATCCTATTGCTGCAGGATTTAGAGCCCAGCAATACTGTCCACACTGATCAAACAAGACCGCAGGCTTGTATTCCTGTCATTATTTTGTTTTTTGCTTATTTTCTACTGCTAGAATTTTCCTATTCTCAACATATTCAGCAAGCATTCGAAATCCTTACAGTTGCCAATAAAGATTCACATTATTAAAAGGTATAAGCTTCAAGGACACAAAAAAGTACTCCTGCAAAATGGCGATTTACCCAAGTCCTGATTCATTCCGAGTCATTTCAAATCATCTACTCTTTCCCTTCTTGCCTCCTCGCAGGTAGCTGTCGCCATGTGCAGGCGTCCATGATGCATGTATAAATAATCGTGCAGAATATTTTCGGGAGGTGTGTAGGCTTTGTTGGGTTTCCTTTCTTTGGGGTTTTTTTTTTCTTTTTTACCTGTTGACTCAATTTCCAGAGGACTGGCCATTCGTTGTCTGGACACCCTGGTCTCTCAGAGGGACACCTGTGGACTTCTCCCCATTGTGATCACCATCTTCACCCCCCATATGACGTGGTCCTCAGCACCCTTTCCTCTTATCTACCATCATTCTCTTTAATTCCCTGCCTTTGCCTGCTTGGAAATTCACGAGCACAATGGCTCCACTAAACTTTGGGAAATAAAATTTGGCACACATGGAGCAAATCCTATTTCCATGTGAAATCCAGTACACTGGAACCAGGAATTCCTGCCCCCAGGAATGCCAGGTCCCATGCATTAGACATGCACATTCAACACTATTGCCTGAATTCTAAACTAGGATGGAGAGCTTGACACTCCAACACTGGACAGGTGACCTTGAATAAGCTGCTTCATGTGTCAGATTAGTGACCAACTCCCTCCCTGAGACAAGGACTAAGTACAGGTAGTTTCTTTGAGAAATGATCTCAGGAAGCTTCAGTACGGGCGGGTAGGGAAGGGAGACAGGAAATGGAATAAAGTTAGTAGGCGATGTATCACTGGGAATGTCCCCACTGCCAGCCATCAGGACTCAGTCCCCCAGGAGACTCCTGGGAGTGTCTGTGACTGTGCCACAGAGAGGGCCTCTTCTAGGGAGCAGGACACTGGGATTTCTGCCTGACAGCTACCTCTGCCTTTGGTTGAAGTTTGCTTCAGCATTGAGATCCAGCTCTTCTGGGCTGCCCTGTGCTTAGGTCCGGCCTCCTCCTGCAGCCAGGACCACAATGGTGCCCTCAGGCAGAGGCTGCCCCACAGCGAACTAAGGGTAGAGCTGCAGTGGGGACAGCTGACAGTGCGGTGGGGGCAGCTGACAGTGCAGTGGGGACAGCTGACAGTGCGGTGGGGGCAGCTGACAGTGCTGTGCGGACAGCTGACAGTGCGGTGGGGGCAGCTGACAGTGCGGTG
>NW_003852531.1:4765812-4767108 GCF_000181295.1 Otolemur garnettii | reverse complement strand
TAGGCCACACTTGAGTCTCTCCTCAGAGTTTGCCCCCCTCTTGGCACGGTGATTGCTTCCCAGTGTTCTGTCCCCTCGAGAGCTGGGCCTCAGGGTTGCCTTCCTGGTATCTGTCACCCTCCACTAACTTTCCATTAGACTCTCCTGTGTGATGTGGCCCCAAGCAACTCTGTGTCCAGTCCTGAGATTGGCTAGTTGGGCTGCGCACTAGGCCTCGCTCCTTGGTTCTGACCTGCTCCTGAGGCTATGTCTGTCCACAAGAAAAGGTGCAGTGGCTGCCAGGGCAGCTTAGATGTGTATGGAGAGTGGGGGTGGATGGAGAAGAGCCTGGCACACTTTTCTGGCCAAAAGGCGGCTCGACACTGAGGACGCCACTGCAGGACTCAGGGTTAGAGAAAGGATCTTGAGGCTCAGGACAGCCCTGAGGGGAGCAGAGGATGGTGCTGACCGTGCTGTAGGAAGTGTCCAGAGACCATATGCTGGCCTCTGGCTCTTCCTGACTTCCAGCAGCAAGAGGCTATGGGAACGTCAAGCTGCTTCCAACACCTCCTTGCCACCTGCAAAGGCAGTCTGTGTGTACCTCCCCTTCTCTGAAATTCGTGCGACAGGAACCACATGTCCTGGAAGCCTGACCAGCCAGGCACGAAGCAAGAAGCACGCACGCAGCTTTATGGTCATGCAGGGACCCGGCCCTCTCAGCTCTTGTGAGAGCCAGGAGCCAGGAGCTGCCTGCAACATGGAACACGTCCCCACGACAACCAGGAGATGGGAACAAAGGGACAAACATTATTCTCCCCTGTGTCAAGCCTGCAAGTCCTAGCCCAGCCTCTGACGGTGCAGGGGCTCTGGGAGCGCCACCCCCCCCACCCCCCCGCTCCTTCCTCTTCTATCCAGTCCTCCCTCCCTCCTCCACAGGAGGCTCACTTTGCAGATCAGTCTGGGGGCTGCTTTAAGGGGACCAGGGGTAAGACACTGCCAAGTAGAAGTTTGCTAAGTTCAACTGGGAGGTTCAGAGGGTGTTTGGAGGTAAGAAAGTGCTGGGTCCCTGCTGTGGGGGCACACATAGTGTCCCTCTGGACAGCCATCACCGTCTTCATCTGTCTAGCGTGATCCAGCGCAAAGTGGGAGATGCCCAGCCGAGGAGCCTCACTGGTTGTGGCACAGCCTATCTTTCATTCCTCTTCTCAAGTAAGGCTGGAGGTCAGGGTCATCTCATGTGGGGTCCAGAGGTTCCAGCCTCTGCAGCTCAGAACTGTGTCAACTAGCAGTGTCCTTAGGGCTGGAGGGTGGGAGCTG
>NW_003852531.1:4758729-4762612 GCF_000181295.1 Otolemur garnettii | reverse complement strand
GTGTCCTCAGGGCTGGAGGGTGGGAGCTGCGTTAACTAACAGTGTCCTCAGGGCTGGAGGGTGGGAGCTGTGTTAACTAGAAGGGTCTCCTCAGGCCTGGAGGGTGGGAGCTATGAGGGTCCGGAAGTGGCTCTGAGGACCAGAGCTTCAGGAGGTGCTGTCACGGCAAGGACCCTCTGCACCCCAAATGGAGCAGCGTGGTTTTGGCCTCTCAGAGTCCACCTGAGTTGAGAAAGAAGAGCAGCCACAGCTTGCCTTTTGCCACCATTGACCAGCCAGATCCCATGAGAACTGATGGAAAAGGTGGTGTTGGGAGCCAGTGCTCATGTAGCCCTGGTAATGAGTTAGGGAAGGAACTTCCTTCAAGAGCTGGACGACGGGGACAAGACAAGAAAGCCTGATGACCATGGATGTGGACAAGATGAAGCTGGTTGGGTAAACAGACCCACCGTCTGCCTTCCAAGACAGGCCAGGGATGTATCCTAGTGGCTGCAGTCTTGGCTTTGTGTTGATGTGGATCTGAAATGTTCCAGATTTTCACATTTTCCCAACTAGATGCCCTCTCTAAAGACTCCCTGAGGTGGTTTTAAGCTGAGAGGGCCTTCTTTGATCGGCCTACCTCCCCAAGAAGTGCGACCACCTCGCCTATCCGATGCTCGTTCCTTGATGTGGGCCCTACCATCCTTCTGCTACAAGAATGTGCAGCTCTGTGTGTGCCTGGACTCACTCCATGGCTGTCTCAGTGCCCCAGGCATTGCTCGTGGGTGAGCCTGAAAGTGTGACAACCTACAGTAAGGAACCCTCAACTAGTGGCAGCCTGGAGTTGGCAAACGAATGCTCCTGCCCACTATTCCTCTTGGGCGTCCTGGTGACATCCAGCCCCCATGGCTCAGCAATGACTCGGGAAAGTCCTTCTCCCAGGGCGGTGCCTGTGGCTCAAAGGAGTAGGGCACTGGCCCCATATGCTGAAGGTGGTGGGTTCAAACCCAGCCCCAGCCAAAAACTGCAAAAAAAAAAAAAAAAAGTCCACTCCCCACACTCCCACTTCCCAGAGTCACACCCCTGTAACCCCTGCAGACAGCACCTTGGGGAGCCTCAGTCTGAGACCCAGGGTTAATGCCTGTCAGTGGGAATAGCACCCCTGTCCTGGGGGTGTTCTGGAAATTTCTGGAAATGGTTTCAGTTATAATAGTAACTGGAAGCAATATTGGTTTTAGTGAAATACCAAATGCTTTTCAGTGCAAGAGACAGTCCCACGTGAATAAACATGTGTGCCTGGTCCACACAACTTCCCACCAGATATTTGTGTCGGTAAGAAAATTTTAGTTATTTTGTCTAAGAAATATCTAAACCTGACTCACAAAGAAAAACAAAGTATTCATCATGGTTATAATAAAAAATTTAATTGTCTAGTTTGCATGACTAGAAAAAAGATACAATTTTCTTACAGTGTACACACAAGTGTTTTTCAATGTTTCAGAAAAAACGAAACCCCGTTGTTTGTGCATGTTCTTTGTGGGAGTATCAGTAGAGAAGGATGGGTTTTAACTACCTGAATCCAGGAAATCTAACTCTGGATTCAGTCAATGCCTTGTGACGTCTGCGTGTGAGTGTGATAACATACAGACACGTTAGTTTTATTTTGATGTTGAATTCTAAGATCTTATATATAACATATAGAATTTTCTAAGAAACAACCAATATTTTGCAGAAGTGAGGTTGATAAACCTAAATGAATAAATGAATGAATGAGAAGTTATACACCAACCAAGAAATAATATGAAATATTTGTTAAAAATCTGTATAATTTTTTATTCAATGTGTGACATGGGCCTCTTAAAATAGCCTGTCTCCTTAATTCTGTTTTTTGTTTTGTCCAAATGAAAATATCTAATTAAAAGTTATCTTTAGTTGCACAAATAATACAAGCACACATTCTTCATGAGTACATAATTAAACACTTGTGAAGACTCCATCCCCACTGAAAACAAAGCTGACCGTTCCCTCCACTTGGCCCGAGCAGGTGCTCCCACCCTGACCTGTGCTGTGTGTCCCCCCATCCTCGCCCTCTCTCCGTACCTGCATCTATAGCCGCATGACAATTAAGTTTCTAAACAATGCATATGACATAAATCTAAGATATTTTTACAAGTGCTCATATTTGGATGTTTACCCTAAAACTCATGTGGAAATTTAATTGCCATTGTCACAGCATCATACCTGTGGCTTCTATGAGGTGACAGCCCTGTGCAGGCTCTGCCCTTGTGGATGGGATTAATGCCGTATTAAAGAGCCAGTTCGGCCCCCTCTTGCCTCTTTTCCCTTTAGTCTTCTGCCACCAGAAGACCAACTGTTCTTTCCCCGAGGAGGAGGAGGAGCCAGTGTTCAACGGGCCATCTTGGAATTAGAATCTCCAAACCAGCTGGCACATTGGGATTGGGCTTCCCAGCCTCCAGAGCTGTGAGTTGGTAAGTTTCTGTTTATGAATTATCCAGTCTGTGGTGTTCTGGTATAGTGGTACAAGCAGACTCAGATGTGAACGCAGAGCGCACACGCGCGCGCGCACACACACACACGTTCTTACTGCGGGGTCTGCATGCCACGCTCTTGGCCTCTCCGGCCCTCAGCTGAAACCCTCCCCCTCACTCTGACTGCTTCTTAGCAGTGTGAGCATGACTAGCCCACAGCTGAGCCCTGGGTGTCCTTAGTTTCCTCACCCTGCTGTAGGGAACCCCTGTGAGCACACACTGGTCCTAATGTGATGTCTTGTTTGGTGATCTCCCTCACAAGGTCATGGGCTCCTTGTCTCTGGGGACCTGCATCCTGAGTCCATGGTGACAAGTCCAACACCTGAGCCGTAAGAGAGTTCAGTAGGAATTTGTGGGATAAAACAATGAGCAACGGAAGACAGGATCGGCCATTGAATTGATTCCAGTAATCACGAGAAGGTTTGAACGCTGTTTACTTATTTACATATTCCTTAGAGCAGGAAAATAATACGATAAATTTAAACCTCTGAGTATAGTTCTAAAGAAACAACAGTAAGGAAAAATTACCAAATCAACCATGCCTGCTGGATTACCTAATGAGTTCGGTGATGTCATGGATGTATAAAAATCAGCTTAAAAAAATTTAAAGTGACTCATTGGTATCAGCCAGAATTGTTATCCTCTTGTCTTGGTGATGTGAAGCCTCAGACAGGGACCACTGCATTGCTCTGAACAGGCTAGCACTCAGCTCTAAATGACCCAGGCTGGCCCCCACCCCTGGCCCAAAGCCTCTGGGAGTCACCACCCCACTGAGTGGAAGAGGTGCAGCTGAAGTGAGTGCACCCAGCTGGCCCTGTAGCCTTCCCCAGGGAGGTCAGGTAGGCGGCTGGGGCTTCCCCCCAAGGGAAACCCTCCATGAACAACGGGCCTGCATCCTTCTCCAGCTGCCGCCTGGCCTACTCAGACAGCCACAGAGTCTCCTACCCAGAGTACCTTCTCTGAGCCAGACCTTGTCACTGGCTGCTCACTCCACCTGCAGTGATTCAGCTTGTGAGCAGGTCAGATGGAAGCTGATCTGCAGAGACGCTCACTGTGGTGCCTGAGCTCACAGGGCCCAGCAAAGAGTCGACCTGATCCCAGAGCACCTCTGTGTCCTGGCCTGGTGGTTCTCGGTGAGGCAGACCTGGACCTAGCACACGTGCTCTGACCTCATGGGAAAAGCTGGTTCCCAAGAGCCTGAGGGTTGGTGGTTTGACACAGCATTGTGGGCTCTGTTCTGGTGGCATCCTGTCCATGTCCTACACACTTCCCCCCCTTTAAAATACTTCTTTTGGCTCGGCGCCTGTGGCTCAAGCGGCTAAGGCGCCAGCCACATACACCTAAGGTGGCGGGTT
>NW_003852531.1:4733646-4741989 GCF_000181295.1 Otolemur garnettii | reverse complement strand
CAGTGGGACAGAGACAGGTCACAGTGGGACAGAGACAGGTCACAGTGGGACAGAGACAGACCACAGTGGAGACAGAGACAGGTCACAGTGGGACAGAGACAGGTCATAGTGGGACAGAGACAGACCACAGTGGGACAGAGACAGGCCACAGTGGAGACAGAGACAGGCCACAGTGGAGACAGAGACAGGTTGCAGTGGGACAGAGACAGGTCACAGTGGGACAGAGTCAGACCACAGTGGCACGGTGTATGGAATGTAGAAAATCACAGTTGGTCACAGTAAATGCCGTTAAGCCAGCTGGGTCATCAGAGTTGGGACTTTGTGCTTCTGAGCTGGGTCTGGGCAGCAGAGGTATTAGCGTCTCAGGTATTGGCAGCCTTGTTTCCTCATGCAGACAAGGTAGGGGGTGACTATGAGCATTGTGGGTGTAGCCTGGAGCTGTTTGTTAGTAATGGTGTCAGCGTCTGTCCACGTCTGTATAGGCCTGAGTGAGTAGAGGGCTGAGAGGAACCTGCACTGACTTTGGTCAAGGAGAAAATCTTTGTCACCACGTATAAAAGGGGCTTTAAAAAAAAGATAATACCAAACGTTCATAGGGAGGTTGAGCAACTGGAAATCACACACTGGAAAACTGGGGTTTCCCAACGCTAAACCGCAACTACCCACTGTCCAACTACCCTCAACTACCCAGTGTCACGCTGCAGGAAACGGGAGCAGCCAGAGCACAGGAGCAACATCGAGAAAGGCTGCAAAGTCAGTGCTTGCATTCACCAACGGAACACGATGGAGCAACCAAAGGGCAACTGCAGCATCACAGGTGAGGCTCAGAGATGCGGCCCTGGGCAGAAGTGTGCCGGCAGGGAGGAAAGTCTGCTGGGCTCAGGAACCGGGTAACAAGCCTGCACTGACAAGAGCCAGAACAGAGGGCCCTCGAGCGGGTGGGGAGCAGCTGGGCACGGCCACCCCGGACCTGGGCAGTGCAACGTGGCCCCAGATGTGTTAGAGCTGCATTCAGCCATGCAACATGAGCAGCGTACAGCATGGCAGGCATTCAAGGGTGCCTCAGATTTTAAAAAACAGAGAGGAACTTGAGATAGTAGTTAAGTAGAATACACAGAACTCGTTTGGATACTTTCTTAGACAAACATTTTTAAAGGCATTTGTGAAAGAGCAACAGTCCCTTGATCCTATGAAATGTTAAGTAACTACTGATTTGTATGCCCTTGGTACCACAGCCGTGCATATCAGGCCCTTGGTACCACAGCTGTGCATATCAGGCCCTTGGTGTCACAGCTGGGTATTTCATGACCTTGGTGCCACAGCCGTGCATGTCAGGCCCTTGGTGCCACAGCTGGGTATTTCAGGCCTGTATCTGTTACAATACACAGTGAAGATGAAATGACACGATATCTGGAATCTTCATCAAAACGACCCCAGCGAGAGCTTGCTGATAGAGAGGGCCCAGGTGAGAAGTACCATAGCCATGTGTGAAAAATTTCCAATCTTAAAATGACTTGTTTAAAAAAATCTGCCTAATAAAAGATCTAAAGTAAAAATTTTATTTTAAAACAACATCTGGCTTTGCCTCCCTCTGTGAGGTGTGCAACAGGGTGTCTGAACAGGTATCCCCCCAGCCCGTGGAGTCACCCAGGGCCAGGAGAAGGCATTGGCTGACACTCTGTCCCTGCAGGAAGACCCTGAGGCTGGCAGGAAGCACCTCTCCCTAAGCCCTGGGGAGTTGGGTCTTCCTCCAGGGGACCGCCCAGGGATTGTTACAGATTTCCCTCTGGTCAGCAGAGTCTCCACCCGGCTTCCCTTGTCCTTGAAGAGGAGGCAGATGGGTATTGTTAGCTCAGGTGCCTCCCTGCGGTCTCTCCAGAGCATCATCGCAGCTGGGTCTCTGTGCTGTGCCTTTTCCAGATGGAAACATTCACAGGCCTCTGCTCAGACCAGGATGCTGCAGGCCTTGTGGGAGGTGTGACCATAGACCACATCGCACTCTAAGAAGATTCTCCATGACTATCAACACATGGAGAGGCCGGAGAAGACCTCCTAGCGTAAAGGAAAATACTGAAGAGGTAGCCTGCCATAGGGAGCATTGCCCACCATGGGGAGCACTGACTTCTATAGGGGCACTGCCCTCAGTAGGGAGTACTACCCTCAAATGTGGCCCTTGGAGCAGGTGTTCTGATTTATGTCCGTGCTGGTTTTTTTCCAAGGGACAGTGTAATGTGTTCTTGCTGAGTATTAGATGGGAAGGCAGAACATCATCACCTAGCTCGTTTCTCTCTCACCCTCGTCTATGGCTCAAATGATCTTATCTTAGAAATTATGAGCCAGGCCAAGCTCCCATTTTAAAACCAGAAACAAGAGTTTTGACATTCTAATGACCCAGGTGAGAGACAAGGAGACAGGAGGGTGGGTCACCTTCACCCCTACATTGTCTGTCTCTCCTGAGATCTGGGTGGGGCAGGCCTTGACACTTCACTCTTCCATCCGCGCGGGGTCCTGCAGCAGGCTGAGCATGCTGGCTCTGGGCCCCTGTGTGTCTCGGGTAGAGCACACACTCCAGGTTGTACCTATGTGGCTTCTATGGCGGGATCCAAGCGAGCGTGTCACCAGCATGTCACTGTTGAGAAACCACCCCTAGGTGGGAGGGAAGATTGCTGGCTGCTGCAGGCTGAGGGCTCTGTCCTGGGCCTGTTCTCAAGCTAACGGGAGACATTTCGTGTCTTATTAAAATGCTTTTTGTCTTTGTTTTTTGGCTGATCTTAAATGTGTATTATTTTCTATTATCTTATATATTGTATTTTAGATATTATTGTTAGATATTATTATTATCATTCACTGGCATTTTCTCTGTGCTTGTAGCACACTTCCCAGTATGCAAAGCTGTCATACAAAGCAATAAATACGGATTTTTCTAATTAAGTAATTAATAACACCTGCCACGTTGAAAAGCTAGACACTAAGAATTATCCCAATTCAGATGTCTCAGAGGTGACCACGGTTTACACAGACAGAGGCTTAAAAAGTCAGCTCTTTCACCTCCTCTGAAGCCCCAGGTCCCTTCCTCCCCGTTTTAGAGAGAGACACACACACTGTATAGGGTTCAGCTTTTCTGAGGTTCCTGTGAATCTGATGCACAGCCCTAGAGCATAAGCGATAGTTCCCCCAGGCCTTAGCAAAATACTCTGGGAAATTGTCCTTTAACAACACACTACCAGGAAATGTCCCTGTGCTGACTGCGGAAGGGTGTGTGGCTGTGGCTATTTTACACTTCTGTGCCAGGCCACCCAGTTTCTGAGTCACTGAATTCCCTCCTTATCAGCCCCTTCACCAGCCAGCAGACCCTCCCTCTGACTTTGCTGCCTACGCCCTCCCTCCTCAGCTAATGCTGACCTCACCCAGTCCTGTAAGTCCTCCAGATGCCGGCCAAGGGGCGTCTGAAACACAAAAAAGGAACAGAGACTCTGAGTAAAACATTGAAAATCTACAAGAGAAATCCTTAGCTGAACTGAGAGGGAAAAATGAGACGAGTCTAACTCCAACATTGGGAATGAAAGAGGAAGGGAGGCCAGAGACCCTGAAGACATCACAGGAATAATCAGGGGATATGATGGTCAACTTTATGCCAGTAAATTACACAACTTAAATGATATGAACTAATCTTTCTTTCCTTTCCTTTCCTTTCCTTCCTTCGTCCCTCCCTCCCTCCCTCCCTCCTTCCTTCCTTCCTTCCTTTGGACAGAGTCTTACTCTTCCCCCTGGGTAGAGTGCCATGGCATCATCATAGCTCACAGCAGCCACAGACTCCTAGACTCAAGAGATCCTCTTGTCTCAGCATCCCAGGTAGCTGGGACTACAGCACCCACCACTTCACTGGGCTAGGTTTTCTATTTTAGTAGAGACAAGGTCTCGCTCTTGCTCAGGCTGGTCTTGAACTCCTGAGCTCAAGGGATCTTCCCATTGCAGCCTCCCAGAATGCTAGGATTACAAGCATGAGCCACTGTACCCAGCCCAATATGGACAAATTACTTTAAAAATATAACTTTAGGAATGTAAAACAAAGAGCAAATTATTGGGAATATGAATTATCCCAGTTAAGGTTAAAGGAAAATGTGAAGAGACCAAAGAGTGACTCTAGACAGAAAAGAAATAGCTCACGTCTTAAGACAGCCTTTGGTGCAGATTCCAGAATCAACAGAGCAGATACAGCTAGTATGTTAAATATTTCAGATTTGGGGAAGGCATGTCACTGATTAAATCAAATTGGGGATTGCTATGTCTGACTTTCATGCTTCTCATTCATAAGGACAAAAAATGGTCTATTTTAGCAAGTGAGATTCAGCTGAAAGAGAGAATATAGAAAGAGGTCAGAGAAGCAGGGAGCCAGTAGCCACAGCGACCCTCAGAGGGAATGGTAGCCCAGCTTTGCGTCCTGCCTGAGCAATTGCCCTGCCATGGCCTGAAGCCCAGGTAAGGTTGCTAGTCAGCGCCTTCCCGCCCTCCCCAAGAAAAAATTATACAAGTTATTTACATGTTTGGTCTTCTCTGAAATTATCTTCCCAAACCAGGCCCAATGATACAAGTATTGGAGAGTTTCTATAAATTTCTTAGAAAGTTATATTTATACTTTTCCTCCCATTCATCAATCTGTTTCTGTGTAGCGGGGTTCCAGTGTTTCTTCCTCTTTGAGAAAACTTTGATTTCAAGGCCCTGATTCTGTAGGTCACCTTCCCTTCTCCTTTCCTTAAGGCCTCTTGAGTCCTTGGTGCTTTGTGACACCTGCTTTGCCAATCTTCACAGCCTGTCTCAAGAAAGGTTTTAGCGTAATAATGTCATATAGTTTGTTAGAATGCACAAATGCTTTTTCCATTTTTGTTTTTGTAGACTAAGTATGGAAATATTCTACAAGGCCTTATAATGGATGAAGAGCTCTACCTGGGACTAGAATAACATTTTAAGAATGTGCTGGACAATGCGATCTCTTTCGCCTTCTCTTTCATATACATTTTGTTTCTAAACTTGGGATTTATTTTTGCTCCCCTAACTTTTGGGCTTAAGAGATTTTAAGGAGATCTGGCATTCCCAACCTCTGTCCTAGGACTGTGCCCTCCATTTTGCTTGAAGATTTTTTCCAGAGGAAAAGACACAACTATGAGAATGAATTAGTACTTGGGGGTGGCAACAAGTGTAGAGAGAGAGTTTTTAGAGGAACCCCACAGCCATAAGTGAGGCAATCATACTTTATCATTCTAATTAAGGTATTTAAAAATTATATTTTGAAGCAATTTCAAACTTACAGAAAAGTTGCAAATACAGAACTTCTGTAAGTTGACCACCCAAGGGACTGTACCAAAGGGTCAACACAGAGGGGTGGTTAACCTAAGGAACCAGGCCTGCTATATACTGAGCACATGTGGTGCATGTCCAGTCTATGAAAATAAGGTCAACTTTATGATGTGGTCAATGCAGGGAGGTGGTCAGAGACTCTACTGTACTTTTACAAGTTACGAAAGCTTACAAGTGTTAAATCATTTTTCCCCTTTGAAATCATTTAAGTTGTTGACCCAATGTAATGTCCTATCATCCCCAAATATGGCGGTACACATATACCACATACACATTTCCTACAAACAAGGACACTTTCCTACGTTGCCACAAGAGAATCGTCATCATTAGAAATTAGTATTTATATGTTACCCCATCTAGTCCTGAGATTCCATTCAGGTTTACCAATTATTTCAATAATGACTTTTATAGAAAGGATACAATTCAGAATCACAGGTTGCATTTATCTATCACGTGTTTTTAATTTCCTGGAAATGGAAGAGTCTTTGGTCTTGCTTTGATTTCAGGACTCTGATGTTTTTTAAAGAGTACAGGGCATAGGGCGTTCCTTAATTTTATTAGTCTAATGATCTCTCAAGAGTAAATGCAGAATATGAATCTTGGGCAGAAGTATAACATAAGTGACACTGTGTTCTGCTATCACACTCTGTCATGCTGCTCACAATTTCAACTTGTCCTATGACTGGTGATGTTCACTTTTCTCATCAAATTTAGGTGGTATCTGCCCTACTTCTCCACTATGAAGTTACCTTTCTCTTGGTAATAAATATGTATAATGAAGGAACTACTTTTTAACTATGTGAATATCTTCTATCCCATCAAATTCTTGTCAGATCTGCTTGTCCCCACAGATGACTTATAGATTCAGTTTTCTAGTTAGGGGAAAATGAAGAAAAAACAAAAAGGAAAAGAAGGACTCTAACCAGGACAAATACTCAAAGGCATAAACTGTGTTGGGCAAACCACAGATGGGCAAGGTGGCAGTCAGTCTCTACCATAGCTGTCATGGTCAGGAGCTGGACCTAGTGACTGCCCTCTAATGAACAGAAGTGGTGAGGTACCATATTGGGGAATAGGTTGTACAAGGATTGTGGCTCCATCTTGGGTGCTCTCACTCCCTCTCTCCAGTATTACTCACCCTGAGAAAGCATGTTCTGGGGCAGTGCGTGTGGCAGGGCACCTGAGTGAGTCTCACCTACCCGACTCAGCACACCTTCAGATGTGACCATCACCCTGGCTTATAATTTGACTGCAGCTTCATGAGAGACCTTGAATCAGAGGGACTCAGCTAAACCAACACCCTCATTGTTGATCCACAGATATAATAACATTTGTTTTTTTAATCCTCTAAGTTTTGAAGTAATTTGTTACACAACATAGATAACAATCTAGAAGGTCTTTTTCATGATCATTCAAAGTCACTCGGCCGGGGTGGAAGCCTTTGTGTCTTACCTACTGCATTCCTGCCATAACCCCCACACTATGCACAGGGACTCCAAAGTCAGAGATCTAAAGAATACCTGTCACGGCTGTGTGGCCACTCAAGGACCTTGTTTAACCTCTGTATCTATTTTTTTAATCTTTGAAATTGGATCTAGCCCACCCCTGGGGATGACTAAAGGGAAAAAGGGCATGAAAGTCCCAGCACAAGCTCTGCCGCATGATGGACACTCAATAAACGTTCCTCCCATCCCCACATCAAGCTCAATAAACAGCCCCCCATGCAGTAAATTATCCTCCAACAAATGACTGACCACAGTCCATAGTAGCCAAAGTTGCACCCCTACTCTGTCCCCTTGTAATAGCTGTGGGGAGAAGCCAGAGAACAGACATAGGGCCTACTGGAACCCTGCTGTCCAAAGTCCTGCTTCACAGATACAGTTATGCTGATTAGGAGGCTGCAGGCAAGCCAGCCCTCAGGGCCACAGCTGCCTGACGTCAGGCAGACAGTGTTGAGTTCCAGCTTCCAGTCCAAAGGATGAGGAACTTGGAAGTCATCACTCTGTCCTAACAACAACAACAAAAAAACTAACCAAACTTAAAATATCAACAGCTTTTCATAGATCCTTCAGGGAACCAAGGTCCTGAGGGAACCAAGGTCCTGAGGGAACCAAGGTCCTGAGGGAACCAAGGTCCAAGGAACCAGGAAAACTGCTGTTCTCATAAGTGGAAACACAGGGGATACAGACAGCCACAACGTACCAGAGCAGAGCTCTTACTCAGAAACCTCTGCGGGAATGAGTGCTGTGGTAGGAGGCCCTGACCTTCACCGGACAAACGGCTGGAGGCTCAGCGTGGGCAAGTCAGGGGATACAAATGGAGGTGGGGGGAGCAGTCCCAGGGAGATCCGGACATTTCTGTGAGTTTCAGCTCCAGAGCCCATCCTGGTTTACACTGTAAAGACGAGGACAATCCCTTTGTACATCTGGTAGGGGAAGACAAATAGAAATCATTTTGAAATGCACTAGAGCACCCTGCTCTTCTTAACAAGGTAGGCCCTCGCTAGCGACTATTCAGCCAGAGCCTAGCCAGGAGTTAAGCTTTATTCAGACCCTACTCTGCTTGGGAAAAGCAAATTTCCCAGTGCCAGTGGCTCTAGCCTTCCACATGGAAGAAGGGAAATATAAAACTCCCATTTCCTCTATTCTTCCAGTCCATCTAAGATGGGAGGGTGCTGAAAACACTTGAGAGGTTCACAGCCCCAGGCACAGACTTACCAAGAGATTGAGAACTAATTATAGGGCTACAGAACACTTCCCTCCCTCACATTTGCTACCACATCCCTAAAAGCCCATTTGCAGCAATTTCTTTTAACCAGAACATCATCCCTGCCTACCAAGAAAAAATTACAAGGCATACTAAAAGGCCAAATGCGCACAGCCCCACACAGACACACTCACAAACATACACACACACCACACAAACACAGTCACAAGCATACATGCACACCACACAAACACACTCACAAATACACACAAACACACACAC
>NW_003852531.1:4728041-4733392 GCF_000181295.1 Otolemur garnettii | reverse complement strand
ACACACACCACACAAACACACTCACAAGCATACACACACCACACAAACACACTAAACATACACACACACCACACAAACACACTCACAAGCATACATGCACACCACACAAACACACACAAACACACTCACAAATACACACAAACATATACTCACCACAAAAACACACACAAACACACTCACAAACATACACGCACACCACACAAACACACACAAACACATTCACAAATATACACACACCACAAAACACACAAAAACACACAAACATACACACACTACACAAACACACACAAACACACTCACAAACATACATGCACACCACACAAACACACACAAACACACTCATAAATATACACACACCACAAAACAAACACACTCACAAACATGCACACACCACACAAGCAAACACGCTCACAAATATACACACATCATACAAACACACTCACAAATATACACACACCACAAAAACACACACAAACACACTCACAAACACACACACCACACACACACACACACAAACATACTCACAAACATACACTCATACCACACACACACAAACCATACATACCAAACATACACACACCACACAAACATACATACCACTCACACAAACACACTCATAAACATACACACACACCACACAAACACGCACAAACATACTCATACCACACAAACACACAAAAACACACTCACAAACCCACACACCACACCAACACACATACACACTCACAAACATACACACATCACACAAATACACACAAACACACTCATAAACATTCACACACACCACGCAAACACACACATACACACTCACAAACACATATATATACAAACATACACACACCACACAAACACACATACACACCAAACACACAGAGTTTAAAGACACTGAGCAAGCTTCAAAACCAGAGTCAGATATGGTAGAAATGTTGGGATGATAGGATGGGAATTTTTTTTAAACTATGATTAATATACTAATATCTCTGAAAGACTAAATAGACAATATGCAAGAACAGATGGGTTACGTGAACAGAAAAACGGAAATTCTAAGGAGAATCCAGAAATGCCAGGGATCAAACACACAGTCACAGAAATGAAGAGCTCTGGATGGGTTCACTGTAGACTGAGCACCACTGAAGAAAGACTCTCTGAGCATGGGACTATGCCAATGAAAACTTCCAAGACTGGAAATCAAAGAGAAAAAGACTGAAAAAAACAGAATAGACAATCTAAGAACTGCGGAACAACTACAAAAGATGTAATGTGTGTGAATGGGAATGGCAGAAGGAGAAGAAAGAAATGAAGGGACTGCTATGGTGTCTCCCAAATTCCAGACATGAAAGCTTAATCCCTACACTCATATGTTGACTAGGGTTGGGCTCTTGGGAATAATGAAGATTAGATAAGGTCATCATAATGGGGTCCCTGTGATGGGTCTGGTGGCTTTGTAAGAAGAAAACAGACCTGAGCTGGCAGGATGCTCTTGGCCTCTAGCCATGAATGCCCCCTGCTGTGCTCTGTAGCAACAAGAAAGCCCTCTCCAGGTGCTGGCACCTTGATATGGGACTTCCCAGCTTCTATCACTGTAAGAAGTTTTGTCTTTGTAAATTACCCAGTCTGTTCTGTTATAACAATCACAAAAAGAACTAAGACAGAAACAGAAGAAACATTGGAAACAATAATTAATTACTGAGAATTTCCATACACCAAACAACACATCTCAAAGAGCACTAGCTAGAATAAATGCCAGAAAAACTACACCTATGTGTGTCATATTTAAACTAAGAAAACCAAATACAAGAAAAATACCTCAAAAAAAGCCAGACAGGAAAAAATAATTTACCATAGAGGAGTTAATATGGCAATTACATTCAACTGTACAGAAACCACACAAGAAGAAAGGAGTGGAGTGAAGCATTCAAAGTGCTGAAGGGGGAAAACCACCAGCCCTGAATTTTCTACATCATGTGAAATTATTCTTCCAAAGTAAACAATAAATAAAGACTTCTTAGACAAACCAAAATTGAGGGAATTTATTGTCAGTAGACCTCCCTAGCAGTTAAAGAAGTTCTTCATATACCCCATTGAAGATGGCCAACTAGTAGCAATGCACGTCAGAGGCTCCTGACCAGAGGGAGAAAAACTGGACAGAATTGGACACTATGAAACCAAAGGTGGGTAGTTGAGCCAAGAAAAAAGTTTATCAAGCTGTGGCTCCAAGACAGAGCATTCAAGAAAACAAATTACAGGAATAAAGCCTATTGCCTAGAGGATGGGAGACCCCCCTCCTCCAAGTAGGAGGCTCTCTGCAGGCTGAGCAGGGAACAAAAGACCTCTCATTTTACCTCGCTGGAGGGAGCCACTAAACACAGGGTCTCCTTCTCCAGGGAGGTCCCACTTGTGAACCTAGACACCACACTGCCCAGCCTAAAATTGAACAAATATTTTCCCCACAATTCCTAACTCCCAGTCCACACTTCCCGCCTCACATGGCAGCCTGAAGTCCTGACCCCTGCAGAGCCCAGAGTGGTGTTTGGCCTTTTCGTGAGAGATGTAGGCATAGTGTGGACCATTGAACATCAGCACAGAATCTGTGAATCATGGGGAATAAGGAGGTCACAGGAAGAGAGGGACATGCAACAGGAGGAGGAGCCATCTCCTGATTATGGCTATGCCTGGCCAGTGGAGGTGTTGACCCCTTGTTCTGGCTGTGTCTGGTAGGAGAGGGCACAGAACCCCCAGCTCTGATGGTGTCCAAAAGTGTGGGTGTGGTCCCCCAGTATGGATTGAAGCTGGCAGGTAGGGGTGTGGACCCCAGGCTCAAACTGAGCTGGTGAGCAGAGGGGCAGATGCCCAATGTGGACTGAGCCCAGCAGGCAAGGTCCCAGACCCCCAGCTTGACTGTGCCAGAGGGCAGGAGTGCTGAGGGCTAGTTGGGACTTTGACAGGCACTTGGCAGCTTCCCAGAGGGGTCTGGACACTATGCTCTCAGGTTTGTAGGACAGAAGTGACTGAATTTCTATACACTGTTAGAGACCCTTGGATCCCTCTCTGTTGAACAGGGTTTGTACTGTCTGAGACAATCTGATTGAAAATCATATCTGGGCTATCCACCTGGGGACACTTTAAGGTTGACCTATGGAAGTTCTGTAGTAGAAAAAAACTGAATGGTGAGGGTGGGGTCCACAGCTATTTGTATCTCTCTCCAGCTGAAATTTAAACCTAAAACTGTGACTTCATAGGATACAGTAGGGGTTGGCTGATTTCAAAACTGAGCCAACTTGCACTATTTGACCAAGTACATCCTCAGAGTCTCTGGCTGAAACTCTGAAAGGGGTCTTTGTAAGGTTGTAGGTGATTAGCCACAATTCCAGGGCCTAGAGCTTTGGTAAGAGGCTGATTAACTCTACTACCTGGGACCCCCAATTCAATCGCACCCTAGCAGTTTTACCAAATGGTGGACTATAACCATGGGGCAGAAACAACAGAAGAACTTTGGGAACGTGAATAACCAGAGTAGGTCAACCTCCCCCAAGGAATGATGTAGGAGATACAACTGAAGATGCCATGCATAGACAAATGGCTGAAATGTCAGAAATAGAATTCAGAATATGGATAGCAAATAAGATGAAAAGAATGGAAGAAAAGATGGGAACAGAAATCCAAAGGGTAGCTCTAATGTTGTCTCAAGAAATTAATGAATTCAAAAGCAAACTCACCAAGGATAATGAGAAAAGAGATAGCAGAGTCTCAAGGAAATAAAAAAGCTATTCAAGGAGCTCCAAAATACATAGAGTCACTCAGTAACAGAGTTGACCAGGCTGAAGAAAGAATCTCTGAAATTGAAGACAAAGCTTTTGAACATTTTCAAATGCTCAAAGAGGCTGACAAATGGAGAGCAAAAACTGTTCATTCCCTAAGAGAGTTGTGGGATCATTCTGAAAGATAAAACATTCACCCTATAGGAATTCCTGAAGGAGAAGAGGATGGTCCTAAAGGCACAGATTCTCTACTCCAAGATATTATGGAGGATAATTTCCCAACCATTGCAAGAGATACAGAAATTAAGATAGTAGATAGTTTGAGAACCCCAGAAAGACTTAATCCAAATAAAGCATCTCCTAGACACATTGTAATGAACTTTGCCAAGGTTAAGATGAAGGATAAAATTCTGCTAACAGCCAGACATAAGAAAAACATCACCTACAAAGGGAGAAATATCAGAATGAGTACAGATCTCTCAGCCAAAACATTTCAAGTAAGAAGAGGATGGTCATCAACCTTCAATCTCCTAAAAGAAAACAACTTCCAGCCCAGGATCCTGTATCCAGCTAAACTGAGTTTCATTTGTGATGGAGAAATCAAATACTTTAATTACATATACATGTTGAAGAAATTTGCCATAACTAAACCAGCTCTTCAGGATATTCTCAGACCCATACTCTATGATGACCAGTACAATGCTCTACCACCAAAGTAAACTCACCTAGAAATTTTTGAACTAACACCAGCTTCTGCAATGGTGAAAGGATTAAAATACCTACTGGACATTTGAAAAACATGACACCCAAAACACTACCATGCTTATCACTTCTCTCAATTAATGAGAATGGTTTAAATTGTCCTTTAAAGAGGCATCGGTTGGCTGACTGGATACATAATCAGGCCAGCTATCTCCTGCATGTAAGAATCTTACCTTACCTTAAAAGATAAAAATAGACTCAGGGTTAAGGGATGGACTTGGATAATACAGGCAAATGGAAATCAGAAAAAATCAGGGGTTGCAATTTTATTTGAAGATAACAATTGGCTTTAAACCAACAAAGATAAGGAAAGATAAGGATGGTCACTACATATTTGTCAAGGGAAACATCCAACATGAAGAAATTTCAATAATTAATATTTATGCATCCTACCAGAATGCTCCTCAATTTATTAACCAAACCCTAATGGATATGAACAACTTGATATCTTCCTGCACTATAATAGTTGAAGATGTTAACATGCCTTTGGCAGTTTTGGATAGATCCTCTAAGAAGAAACTAAACAAATAAATAATGGACTTAAACTTGACCCTAGAACAAATGGACTTAACAGACCTCTACAGAACATTTCATCCTAATAAAACTGAATATACATTCTTCTCATAAGGCCACAGATCATCTTCCAAAATTGATCATATCGTAGGACACAAACCTCAGTAAATTTAAAAGAATAGAAATTATTCCTTGTATCTTCTTGGACTACGACTGAATAAAAGTTGAACTCAACAGAAACAGGAATCTTCATACTCAAACAAAGTCATGGAAACTAAATAACTTTATGATAAATGATAGCTGGGTCAAAGATGAGAT
>NW_003852531.1:4704328-4727281 GCF_000181295.1 Otolemur garnettii | reverse complement strand
TCAACTATATGAAATCTCCCAAAAAAGAAATGTCCAGGACTAGATGGCTTCACATCAGAATTCTATCATACCTTTAAAAAGGAACTAGTACCTGTATTTTACAATCTTTTCCAAAACACAGATAAAGAAGGAATACTTCCCAACACATTCTATGAAGCAAATATCACCCTGATCCCCAAACCAGGAATAGACCCAACAAAGAAAAAAAAAACTATAGACCAATATCATTAATGAATATTGATATAAAAATATTCAATAAGATCCTAGCAAACAGAATTCAACAACACATCAAAAAAATTATACACCATGATCAAGTTGGTTTTATTTCAGGGTTACAAAGTTGTTTCAACATATGTATAAGACATCACATAAATAAAATAAAAAACAAAGTTCATATGATTCTATCAATTGACACAGAAAAAGCTTTTGATAATATCCAGCATCCTTTCATGATCAGAACATTTTAAAAATGGCTTAGATGGGTCATTTCTTAAACTGATAGAGGCCATATACAGCAAACCCACAACCAATATCATATTGAATGGAGTAAAATTGAAAACATTTCCACTTAGATCAGAAATTAGGCAAGGATGCCCACATCTCCACTACTATTCAACATAATAAAAGAAGTCTTAGCCATCACAATCAGGCAAGAGAAAGGGATCAAGTGTATTCAAATGGGGTCAGAGGAGGTCAAACTCTCACTCTTCACAGATGATATGATCCTATACCTGGAAAATCCCAGGGACTCAACTTCAAAACTCTTAGAAGTAATCAAGGAATACAGCAGCATCTTAGATACAAAATCAATGCCTACGAATCAGTAGCTTTTATATATACCAATAATAGTCAAGCTGAAAATATAGTCAAAGACTCTATTCCTTTTACAGTAGTATCAAAGAAGATGAAATGTCTGGAAATTTACCTAACAAAGGAACTGGAAAATGTCTATAAAGAAAATTATGAAACTCTGAGAAAGGAAATAGTTGAAGATGTTAACAAACAAACAAAAATACCATGTTCAGGCTGGGAAGAATCAACATTGTTAAAATGTCCACACTATCCAAAGCAATCTATAGATTTAATGCAATCCCTATTAAAGCTCCATTGTTATATTTTAAAGAGCTTGAAAAAATAGTGCTTTGTTTTATATGGAATCAGAAAAAGACCCTGAATAGTCAATATATTACTCAGAAATAAAAACAAATCAGGAGGTATCATGTTACCAGCCATCAGGCTATACTATAAATCTATAGTGATCAAAACAACATGGTACTGGCACAAAAACAGAGTGGTAGATTTATGAAAAAGAATAGAGAACCAAAAGATGAACCCAGCCACTTACTGTCATTTGATCTTTGATAAGCCTATCAAAAACATTCAGTGGGGGAAAGACTCCCGATTAAATGGTGCTGGGTGAACTGGCTGGTGACCTGAAGAAGACTGAAACTGGACCCCCACCTTTCACCATTAACAGAAAATGATTCTCATTGGATAAAAGATTCAAACTTAAGACATGGAACTTAAAATTACTAGAAAAGAGTGCAGGGAAAATGCTTGAAGAAACCAAACTTGGAGAATATTTTATGAGGAAGACCCCCCATGGACAACTGAAGCAACACCAAAAATATATTACTGGGATTTTACCAAACTCAGAAACTTCTGCACAGCAAGAGCACAGTAAGTAAAGCAGACAGACAACCTTCAGAATGGGAGAAAATTTTTTCAGATTATGCTTCCAATGAAGTCTGATAATTAGAATCCAAACTAATCAATAAGAAAAGAACAAATAACTCCATTTCTGTGTGGGAGAAAATTTTTTCAGATTATGCTTCCAATGAAGTCTGATAACTAGAATCCAAACTAATCAATAAGAAAAGAACAAATAACTCTATTTCTGTGTGGGCAAGGGACTTGAACAGAAACTTCTCTGAAGATGACAGGTGCATAGCCTACAATCACATGAAAAAATGCTCATCATCCTTAATCATCAGAGAAATGCAAATCAAAACCACTTTGAGATATCATCTAACTCCAGTAAGATTAGCCCACATCACAAAATCCCAAAACTACAGATGTTGGCATGGATGCAGAGAGAAGGGAACACTTTTGCACTGCTGGTGGGAATACAAGCTAATATAGCCTTTTTGGAAAGAAGTTTGGATAATACTCAAGGAACTAAAAGTAGTTCCACTTGATCCTGCAATTCCTCTGGTAGGTATATACCCAGATGTTCAAAAGTCATTTTACAACAAAGACATTTTCACCAGAATGTTTATTGCAGCCCAATTCATTAATTGCCAAGACATGGAACCAGCCCAAGTGCCCATCAACCCATGAACGGATTAACAAATTGTGGTATATGTACACCATGAAATACTATTCAGCCACAAAAAAGATGATGACCTTACATCTTTTATGTTTACCTGGATGGAGCTGGAATATATTCTTAGTCAAGAATGGAAAAAAGTATCCAATGTACTCAATACTACTGTGAAATCAATATATAACCACCTACACATTTATACAAATTGTAAAACAAAACTATAACTCAGAAAGGAGGAGGGAAGAAGAGAGAAAGGGGAAGGGAGGAGGGAGGCCAGGAGGATGGAGGATATCTGGGCGGACCTCACCTAATGTGTATAATGCAATGGTAACTTTCAAAACTATTAAGAAAAGAGTATAATTGTCTTACCACAACAAATAAGTAAGAGAGGTGATGGCTGTGTTAATCTGTAAGCATTTCACATTGTATATCAAATGAGTACACTGTGCCCCTATAAATGCACCAATGTACACAGTTATGATTTAATAAAGAAAAAAATAAAGATAAAGTTGACAAAGTATTAGCTTGACTAACAAAAAAGAGATAAGAACCAAAAAGTAAAATAAAATCAGAAGTGAAAAAGAAGATATTACAACAGATACGCAGAAATAAAAAGGATCATTAGAGGCTACCATGAACAATTATACACCAATAAATTTGAAAACTTAGGTGAAATGGATAAACTTCTGTACACATATAACTTACCAAATATGAATCATTAAGAAAGAGAGAACTAATAACAAGTAACAAGACTGAATTGACAATAGAACAGCTCCCAAAATGGAAAAGCTCAGGACTGAAGAGCTTCACTGTTGGATTCTCCCAAAACTTTAAAGAAGAATTAATACCAATTCTTCTCAACTATTCCACAAAACTTGAGGAAGAGGGATTTCTTCCTAATGCATTCTATGACGTGATAGAAAAAACAGATAGAAAAACCAGAAAATGGCACAACAACAACAAAACTATTGGCCAATGTGCAAAGTGAATACAGATGCAAAAATCTTGAATAAAATACTAGCAAATAAAATTCAACAGTACATCAAAAAGATAATATATCATGATCAAGTGGCATTTATCTCAAGAACACAAGGATTATTCAACATACCCAAATCAATAAACATCATACATCACATCAATAGAATGAACAGGAAAAAATGTATAATCATCTCAATAGATGCAACAAAAGCATTTGATAAAATTCAACAACACTTCATGATAAAAATCTCTCAATAAATTAGATATAGAAGGAACATAACTTCAAAGTGGTAAAGTTTATACTGAATGGGGCAAATTGAAAAGTTGAAAGCTTTTCCTCTAAGAACTGGAACAGGACAAGGATGCTCACTCTTTCTACTCTGACTCAACAGAGCCCTGGATGTCCCAGCACAACAATTAAGCAAGAGAAGAAAATAAAGGTTATTCAAATTGATAAAGTCTGCCTTTCTCCAGGCATTCGCTATGTCTTAAGCTGGTGTAGATTGTCATGATTTTCCCCAGCATCATTTCCTCTGTGAGCTCTCAGCCCAGGTTGGGTCCATGGGGAACCCCAACAACTGGTGCCCAGATGAGGGCTAAGAAATCAGTCAGCTCTGAGAAATGCCATGATCTGGCAAAAGCTCAGGAGGATTGGAGACAAGCTGGCCACATTCATCTCAGGAAGAGAACAAAGGCACCATAAACAAATATGGTAGCCTGACAGCGGGGTTACGTTTTCTCTCTATTTCACCTGTGAGATCTCTTTCTCTTTTATTTTCACTTTCTCTGTTTCTGAACGCCACCTTTTCTCCCTTTCTTTTGCCTCACTTTATAGTATCTGTTGTAGAACAATTTTTAAGGCAACTACCTTTCATTTACTTCCATTTCTCTAAAAAATATTAGCCCCCTGGGTCTCTTAGTTAAGTGCAAATAGACTGAGTAGTTGTTAAAAAGATTCAGCAGGCCATTGGTTCATTCAATAGAATGAACAGAAAAAAATGTATAATCATCTCAATAGATGCAACAAAAGCATTTGATAAAATTCATGATAAACTTCATGATAAAAATCTCTCAATAAATTAGATATAGAAGGTATCTATACCTTCTAAATAAAAGAAATAAAGAAATAAAAGGATCATTAGCGTATCTGTTGTAACATCTTCTTTTTCACCTCTATATCTTGGTACAAGTGGTACCAAGGCACTAGCTTTGGACACCTGTGGGAAGACTGAATTTAGGGACAGACCCATGGAATATCTTTTCACTTCCTTTTTTCTAAAAAAATTCATTTCATCTCCTAATTGTTTCTAATATTTAACATGGACTCCAAAAGCTTTAAAAAAGCAGACTCCACAAGCTGAATTCCAAACCTGGCCTTCAATGGTCTTTGATAATCAAATTAAAGCAGAAAAAAGGGGGAAAGGAAGCAGGGCCAGCAACAGGCCCTGACAGCAAAACAACAAAACAAAACAAAATAAAAACTTTTCAATTAGCCAATACCTTAATAAAAAAATTAAGGGCAAAAATAACTTAGAAACTCAAAACTCTCTCTGCTAACACCAAGAACACTTTCTCTGCTCTTCCTAAAATTGTAAGACCTCTACTGTCTTCTCCTATCTCCATCTCTCTGGAGCAGAAAGTAAAATACAATCCCCCATGTGTTCCACAGCTTCTCTGCCCACTGGGAGATCAAGTCTAATTCACCTATCCCACTATTTAAATGGAATCTCAACGTTGAATCAAACACCTAACTCCTTTAACATCACAAACTCTCTTTCTCAAACTTTTATTCAATCAAGAGAAAAACTAGAGTATCTCTTTCTCAAACTTTTAAAAATCACCTTGACTCTGAGAAAAAATAGTCATTGATTAAATCTTTAAATTGTTATAATGGTACTACATTGTGTAAAATAACAAGTCAAATTAAAATACTTATGTTTGTTTTTTCTTAATCTTCACAGCTTAAAATCCTTAAAATCTAATTTATAGGGTATAAAAATGGTTAACCCAAGAAAAGATAACTTAATAACTAAAACCTAACTAAAACTAAGATTAATATTCTGAACAAAAACGTATGTTTAAAAGCCAGCAAATATGGGTGGCGCCTGTAGCTCAAAGGAGTAGGGCACCAGCCCCGTATACTGGAGGTGGTGGGTTCAAACCTGGCCCCAGCTAAAAAAAAAAACCCACAGAAAAAGCCAGCAAATATGAATTCTGTTTCTATTTATCTATCTGTCTGTATATGTCATGTGCCTATATTTCACTAACAGAAAAAAGCTCTAATTAATTGATTGCTTAAATCACATATTTTATTAGAAAAACATATACTTTTTTGTTCAAATAACTTTAATATTCTTTGATAAACTAATTTAAAACTAATGTTAAAGTTTGAATATTCAAAGATTATAGAACTGCCACCTCTGTAATATTTCTGAATTTTACTAGATTTAACTGTAAGCTTATGTTCTTGATTTTAAGCCTCTAAATTCTGAAGTCAAATGAATGACTGTGATGAAATCGAGCATATTCTCCTACCTTAAACCAAAGGGCACCATCAACCCACAAACCCCCTTCTTTCCTGCTCCGACTTTATCCTAAGGTTATTCTGGGAGAAAATAACAACTTTCCGTTGTAAGTTGCCTTATAACTTTCTCCCTTACACTTTACCCCGGTAAATATATTAAAAACACAAATAAGTTCTATCCCTTTTAGCCATCTTTAATGCCAGATAGCTATATAAGACTTAAAATGGCCCCAAAAGATGTCGAAAATAATGCCTATATTATAGTTTCAAGATACTTTCAGTAACTTAAAACCTTAAAATCACATTATATTTTATAAAATGTCTAAGTCTTTATATATAAAATCATATTATATTTCTCAAATGTCTAAGTAAAATGTCACACTTTTACTGTTCAAATTGTTTAAAAACTAAGTCTTTTCTCTATCAAAAATAATATTTTTGCCTTTTAAAATCTTCTAATTATCAGATTGGCTAAATAAATAATTAGCTTTATAGTAAACTGTAATCCTGTTTTATAAAAATAATTTTTTAAATAAGAAAAGTAAACAAAGAAGGTAATATTATGTAAAAAAAATAAAATAAAAGTAAAAAGAAAAAAGAGAGAGAGAGAAGAAAAGCTGAGGTGGCTAATAATTATTGCACTTTATGCAGATAATCAAACCCACCACACTGAGAGTAAAATTTATTTTGGCAAGTAAATTAATGTTACTATGATTTATCTTTAATAAAAGAGGAATTTAAGACTAAGAAACTGGCCAAAGAGTATAAAATTATATACAATGGTCAAATTTGATCCAGTTCATTTTTCTTTTTGTTTCATAGTTCTAAGATATCATATTGGGTTTTAATACATAAAATCTTTAAATTTCAAAGTGGACCTTGAAAAACTAACATTAAGACTAATGAAAAAGAAACTATAAGTATTAAAGCTCAGCAAAGATTACTCAACTTGGTAGCCTAAGTACTCCTAAATAACCAGGCAATATTGAATTTCCTGTACATTACACTGAAAAAAATCTGTACAGTATTAAACAATATCTGCTATGTCCATATAGATATCTCAAAAAAATTAAAACCTGACTAAAAACCTCCCAATAAGTAACAATGGCTGCAACAAGCCCTCACAAGTGGTCCCACATCTAATTCATTTTCAAAAATTTTTACTTAAATTACTCAAAACTTCAAATCAGTTCTATAAAAACCCTTAAAGCTAAATGTTATCTTAAGAACTGTAAGATTCTTACTGTTAAGATTGCTTACAATCTTATAGCTAAGATTGTAAATAAAAATGCTAATGTTTTCATCATGCAGACTTTAGCCTCAAAACCCCAAACTTATAAATATTTGTAAATAACTGCTAATCTCATTCTCTTATCCTAAACACAACCCTGACTTCGAGTGTCATTGCCTCTGTTTACTTCTTTTTCCTAAAGTAATTTTTGAGATATCTTCCAGTTCCTGCATTCCAGACCAACTCACTGAGACCAAGAAACTTGTAAGGCCTCCAGCAGATGACCTCTGATCCCTGTCATGGTGCACCCTGCCACCTCTTGAGCTATTCATTCAGACTGTCGAAGTTGGAGGAGAAAAACTTTCAAGAAAATGTTTTCATAAACCATCTGTTCCTGTTTATAATTATCCTTAGATAACTGACCAAAAGCTCCCTGCTTTAGACTTAACTTGAATTTACTGTTCCTCTCCAAATTTTACCAAAAGTTATCTGCCAAGTAATTGGACATTAAAAAAATTAAAGACCTACTAAACTATCAATTCTTGGCTTGGTGCCTGCAGCTCAGTGGCTAGGGCACTGGCTACATGCCCAGGGCTGGTGGGTACCAACCAGGCCTGGGGCCTGTCAAACAACAATGACAACTACAACAAAAAAAATAGTCTGGTGTTGTGGTGGGTGCCCGGAGTCCCAGATACTTGGGAGGCTGAGGCAAGAGAATCTCTTAAGCATAAGAGTTTGAGGTTGCTGTGAGCTTGATGCCACAGCACTCTACCAAGGACAACATAGTGAGACTCTGTCTCAAAAAAAAAAAAAACACAAAAAACTATCAATTTTTAAGCCCAACCAACGTAGAAATTTACTAGGCCTTTAGGAGTTTGTTATAAGACTTATAAAGAATAGAATCCTGGGCTAACAGGGCCACTTTTAGAGTCCAGTGACCCTTATTACTCCTTTAAAAAAGAAAATATAGAAAGTAACTACCTTTTCTCTCCTCTGTGATGAAACAGACTCATTACTCCCAAATATTAAGCCCTGATGATTCCCACCAATGAGCGATTGAGGACAAAACTGATAAGATAATGAATGGTATACACCTCCAAACCTTACACTAACTTCTCAAGCTACTTCCATTCAATTTATTAAAAATTCTCATTTACAAGTCAAACACTTAATCTGAGTCTCCAAACTCACAAAACTTAGTTAATTCCTTGTTTTACCTATCGGTAACTCAATTTAACTCATGTTTAAACTATACCTCTAGAAGGCTTTTCAAAAGCCCCTGGCTGAAGATTTAAATCAATTACAAAACACTCTTGCTGGACAAATAAAACAATTACAATTAGACTCTCAAAAAAAAAAAAAAAAAAAAAAAGAAGAAGAAGAAGAAGAAGAAAAAGAAAAGAAGAGAAAACTTTACACATTTTAAACAGTGCAACTGTTTCGCTCAATCCATAAAACTGGTTTTCTGGACTCCACGAGTTTAGATTTTTACCGCTTTTGCTGTAATATTGTTGTTAGCTTTCTTACAGTATCAGCGCTGTTTACAGATTATTTCAGAAGAGCCCTGTACTGACAGGACAGCTGCTCTATACTTCTCCAATCAGTACAACCCTCCATACACTCACGTGACCCCCTTCTTCCTCCTTTCTCCATACCTTACCCCACTCAGAATAAAAGCCTTTTAAATAATAAAAGAGATAGATAGGGTGACTTCTCAGCAGGATCCCCCACCTCAATTAATGGGAATCCAGTGTAACCAAAGATTAAAATAACCCAAAGCCCCCCCCCCAAAAAAACAGAGCCAATTCAATGGGACCATCCCTGTGATCTGAAAGTCAGCAGGAGGGTGGGACTGAGCTCTTTAGTAGAGCTGGATCCTTTGAACTCCTGATCTACAGTTAGATTAGGGAAGCTGGCTTGCTTCCCCTGTGAGGATGAAACTGTTTGATCCTCCCCATTTCTAAACACCTATCAGTTATTTGTTAGCTACCCTTACCCTATATTCCCCTTTACCCAGCCTTGCCCTCTATCCAGTCTTCCTGGGGATTTGGGATTCTTTTAACCCTACCTTTTGGCATTTTTGCATTTTGCATATATGCTTTGTGTTAGAAATTAATAAAAGGCTTTGAAGAAGCCAGAGAACTGCATCACAGCCCCAGTCTGCTCTCTGTGTGGGATAATGTACTGACTCCAGGCATTCTCAGACCTATGTCTTACGCTCGTGTAGATTGTCATGATTTTCCCCATTGATGTTCCCCTGTCGGCTCTCAGCCCAGGTTCAGGTACAGTGGTCAATCCCAGTAATGAAGGTTATGCTGGGGGGTGGGGGGGGAGGTTGACAGCTCTTCCTCTGAGAACTGGAGCAGGACAAGGCCTCCCACCCTCATTGCTCTGATTGAACAGAGCCCTGGATGTCCTCGCCACAGCAATTAGGCAAGAGAAAAAAATAAGAACCATTCAAATTGGAAAGTAGGAGTCAAATTGTCCCTGGTTGCAGATAACATGATCTTATATACAGGAAAACAAAAAGACTCAACCAAAAATGTCTTAAATCTGTTAAACAAATTCAGTAAAGTTGCTGAATACAAAACCAACATACAAAAATTAACAATGTTTCCATAAAAAAAAAAAAAAACTAGCTGAAAAAGAAACCAGGAAGGAAATCCCATTTGTGATAGGTATAAAAATAAAGTAAAATACTTAGAGATAAATTTAACCAAGGAGGTGTAAAAATGTCCATAAGGAAAACTACAAAACACTGATGAAAAATCTGAAAAGCATGCAAATAGAAGACCTCCTGTGCCATGGGTGGAAAGAATTAATATTGTTAAAGCAACCACACTAAACAAAGCAATTACAGATTCAACTAAATCTCAGTCAAAATACCAATGACATTCTTCACAGAAATAGAAAAAAAATCCTAAGGTTTGTAGGGAACCACAAATGAGCCCAAATAGCTAAAGCTGTTCTGAGCAAAAAGAACAAAGCTAGGCGGCATCAAACTACCAGACTTCAAAATATCCTACAAAGTTATAGTAACAAAACAATATGGTACTGGCATAAAAATAGGTCAGTGCAACAGAAAAGAGAACCCAGAAATTAATCTACATATCTATAGGAAACTGATTTTGGGGAATGTTGCCAAGAACACTCACTAGGAAAAGAATAATCTCCTTAATAAATCAGGTTAGGAAAACTGAACAGCCATTCTGTCCAAAAATCAACTCAAAATACATCCAAGACCTAAAGGTAAAACCCCCAAATTATTAAACTGCTAGCAGAAAAAATAGGGGAGGTTCTTCAGGACATCAGTCTGGAAAAAGATTTTATGAGTAAGACGTCACAAGCATAAGTAACCACAGCAAAAATAAACAAATGGGACTACTCAAAGCAAAAGGCTTTGCATAACAAAGGAAATAGTCAACAGAGTGAAAAGACAACCTACACAAGGGAAGAAAATATTTGCAAACTATTCCTCTGACAGAGAATTACTATCCAGAATGTATGAGAAACTTAAACACTTTAAACTAAAAAAGCCAACAATCTGATTTAAAAATGGGCAAATGATCTGAACTGATGTTTCTCAAAAGAATAAATAGCCCACAAATACATGCTCAACATCACTAATTGTCAGGGAAATACAAATCAAAACCACAATGAAGCATCATCTCACCTCAATTAGGATAGCAATTATCAAAAGGACAAAAAATAATAAATGCTGGTGAGGATGTGGAGAACAAAATACTTCTTATACACCATTGGTGGGATTGGAAACTAGTACAGCCGCTATGGAGAAGGAACTACAAATTGGGCTCCGTGTGATCCAGCAGTCCCACCACTAGGGGCGTATCTGAAGGAAAGGAAAGGCAATCAGGGTATCAAGGAGGCACTGTAGGCAGAGCAGAGGAACTTTAGTTAGTGAAACTGTGTTGCAGGATTCTACACTAGCTGATACACATCATTATATGTTTGTCAAAACCCACAGAATGTCCAACATCGAGAGTGAGCCTTCATGTGAACTGTGGACTTTGACAAATACCAGTGTTATCAATATAGATTCATTGATAACTAATAACTAATAACTAATGTCTCACTCAGTTGTGGGACTGTTGATAGTGGGGGAGGCTTGTATATGGGGCCAGGGTATAGATGGGAACTCTGCATTTTCTGCTCAATTTTGCTGTGACCTTAAAGTGGCTCTAAAAACAAAGTCTATTTTTAAAGTTAAAATAATAATGGCCAGTGGACAAGATGACCTTTAGGGTCCTGTCATCCCCGAAATCTCCTGATGGTTTTATGAGAACACCTCCTATCTAGCTGTCCGAGCTGTGAAAATTCTGAGAAATAAAGGAAAAGGGTGACTAAATTTCACACTTGTAGGGGAAGACTCGGTCATTGTGAGTGGCCACTGTGATGCAAGGCATGGACTGAGAGCTGGATTTGGAAGGAATTCAACTGAATTTGACCAACCACTTCTACACACAGAATGAATGACAAACCTTCCATTAGAGTTCGGGTTTGAGGTGATAGCACAAGGGTCCAAATGTAAAGAGAAACAAGCAGGTCTCCAACGGGACTGATGCTGGGGTGGGAGGCAGAGACCTGAGGCCAAGTTGTTAAATGGCATTAACATGTGGGGGTGTTCAAAGGTGTCAACTGTCACACAAAAGGCAGGGGGGCCAGGGGCATGAGAAGAAGCCGGGGGATTTGGGGAGGAGGCCATCAGCGACTGTGAGATCTTGAAGTCGAGATGTGGGCCTAATGCTCCTCGTGCTGTTCTTGCATTCATTTGAAAGCTACTCATTCAGGACCTTGCCATGTGCCAGGCACAGTCCAATACGACAGGGAACAGAGTGGCAGGCACCTGTCTCTCTGACCTGAATAGTGCGGCAGAGGTGGAAACAAGGTGTTTACTTGTCTAGAGAAGCAGGACATGGTAGCTCTAATAAGGGGAGTTTGGGGCTACGTGGAGAGTTTGCTATGATAGAAGCACAGACCTAGGAGGGTAGGGCTTCCTGGAGAGAGGCATGTCCCAGCCGGACCAAGGCCAGCATACAGTAGTCAGAGCCAGTAACACCACCTGCTGTAACAAACAAGCTCTAAGTTTTAGTGACTAATGTGGGTTGAACTGTGTCCCCACAAAAGATAAGTTGAACTTCTAACTCCTGCTACCTATGAATGTGGCCATATCAGGAAACAGGGTCTTTGCAGACACAATCAAGCTAAGACGAATTCACAGTGGATTAAGTGAGGCCTGATCCATGACTGTCCTTGCTGGAAAATAAAAATTTGAACACACAAGGAGAACATCACATAAGGACAGGGCAGAGACTGGATGAAGCATGTGCAGGCCACCGACTGCCACCCTCAGAAGAGCTGGGAGAGGCAAGGAAGGACCTTTCCCTGGAGCCTTAATGGAGAACATGGCCCTGAGCAGCCTCCAGAAATGTGGGGCAAGAGGTCTTTGTTGTTTCAGGCCAGGCCAGGCCAGCTATGGCACGTGGTTAGGGAGGCTCATGCTGGAGAAGTTTCTCCTCGCTTGCTGTCCTCTCCGGGTCAGTGGAGTGGTTTGCATCAGGTGGGAGGCTCTGCTCCAGAGTCACAGAGACCCGCGGCCCTTCCAACTCATCACTCCACCTTCCTGCGCGGCCCCCACAGGACCCTCTTGGACAGCTGAGCAGTGAAGGAATTGGGAGAGCCGGAGGCCTCGCGGGAGGAGATGGGGTCAGTCGTTACCACTGCGCCCACTTTCCACTGCCCAGCCTCAACCGCAGAAAGATGGAAAGTCATCATTCTGTGTATCCTGGAGGAAAAGGAAACGTTTCTGGTGAAAACGTAGCATTGTAGTTTCTCTGTCCCCAAACTCAAGCTGTTTTCTGAACTAAAAGAAAAGCCCTCCTTTGAAGCTTCCTCGGATGCGTCCGTTCCTGGGTTAGGTGGGAGAGACGGCCTCCCTTCTCTGCGCGACGTGCAACTCCAGCAAAGCTGACGGTCCTCTGTGCAGGCCTACGCGGCCGCCCCTTTCCATCTGCCATCCCCAGGCCCTCCCTTCCAGGGCTGCAGACACACTCACTTCCCGGGCCTCAGGCAACTGCACTCCTTTCTGGGTGCCCCACATTACTCTGAGCGCCCCACAGGGAGCGCGCGGTTCAGAGTGGGAGGCTGTTTGCTTGGTCCCTGATGAGGCCGCGCAGAGCGCCCTGCTCTCCCCAAACTGCTGAGGCCTTCAGAGCGTTTCCTCGGCGGAGCAGCGGGATCCTCCAGCCTCTAGGACTGAAGGCCAGCATGGCCCCTGGCGTGAGCCCAGCAGGAGCAGCAGGAGCCAGGCAGACAGACATCTGTGTGCCCATCTCCTCCGTTATGGCACTGTGCATCTGGGGCCTGGGAGGGGAGATGGGATGGACCTCAATTAATCTGGTCCCACTCCCTGTGCCGCAGGGTCACTTCCACTTCCCCATTATTTTAACAAGCATATTAATCAGCAGAGGTGAGTGGCATTATTGAAGCAGCTGAGGGCAAGCTTCACCACAACCCGCCACACTCAGCCGTAAGTGGCAGCCTCTACCCCAAAGCAGGGGGCTCCTGCCCTGCTCCAGGTGTGATTACCACTTTATTCTTTTCAGATAGCTTGACACACACGTACATGTGAGCACGCACATATGTGCACACCCAGGTCCCCCTGCCACGTGTATGTAAACACCAGTGGAGCGTTAGAGGTGACTGCAGGGTGAGGAGCCCACTCTCCACTGCTCCCTGCGGATGTCCGATGGCATCTGCCTTCTCTGTCCTGTCCAGACATCCTGGGGTCCAGTCTTCACCACAGAGAGAAAATATTAAAATATCCATGACCTCCAAGCTCCAGAAGCCAACTTGGCCATGCATGGGTAGATTACACAGCCATTCAAGTTTGAAAGAGCTCTAAATTCCTTCTGTAAGGGGAGAATAGATTGGACCCCCTAACTCAGAAGGTGCACTGAGAGAATCACAAGAGGAACCAGGCAGAGAAAAAACACGATTGTAGGGTATTGTTTTCATAACTGTGTTATTTACATTAAACCATGGAAGGCCTTGTAGCTGGCACAAGTTTATTCTGTGCTGTGTCTCACTTGTGCTAGATGCTGGGTGTGCTCTGGGTTTATAGGTTACAAACATGCTTCACAGAATCCTGTCCTAAGGCTGCACACAGCCTCAAGGAATAGGTGCTTGTACCAGAGCCACATCCGTGATATTGGGGCAGAGCAGAGGAGGTGATGGCATTGAACAGACCGGCCTCTACTTGCAAGGTGCACAGCTGAGCCATTTTCTCTCCACCTGCAAGAGGTGAATGAAAGTGGAGACACTGAGTGTGTGACCCACACCTGAAACACAGCCGCTTCCAGTAACGGTCAGTGGAAGCTGAGCAGGGACTGTAAGGAGGGGATCAGATGGAGGGTCCGGCGGGAGACGGAGGGTGGAAACCAGGGCACACTTACCACCTTATGGCAAGAACAGTACAAATTCTTGCCATCATAATCAGAAGTGACATTGTGATATTTTTGTTCAAAGAAAGGTGACATTTGTGCTTCCTGGTCTTAAACCCAAACTCTTCGGCATGGCAATTTTTAAAATAAAATAGGATTTGTGGTCCATAGCCATTGGAAGGGCATACTCGATCTCGTTACTCTGCCCATATCAAATCAGTGGGCCCATACTCGTTGCCCATATCAAATCAGATTAAAATAAACAATAAGAAAGTCCAGAAAAGATGAAAAAAGCCATGCAAACTTAGGCAAAGGAATAGGAAATTCAATCAGCATTTAACAGCTACATATGGAATATTTACATGTGCTGACACTGCTCTAGGTACGTGGAGATATCAGTGAACAAGACAAGGGCCTGACTGTCTCCGAAGTTACAGCACAGCAGCTGGAAACAAGTAGAAGAGATGTGATAAGTAAATGATATACAAAGTAGCAAAGAGTAGAGTAGAGTTGGGTCAGGGCAGAGAGGGCAGAGCAGTTACAGAATAAATGAAGTGGGGGGGGTGCTCCACTGGGAAGGCAGCATTTGAGCAGACATGGAGGAAGTGGCTGAGCGAATCTTTCAGAGGTTATAGTCAGCAGCTGCAGCACAGTGAGTAGAGAGAGAGTCCTGGAAGCTGAAAAGAAGTAGCAGAACCCAGATCAGCGAGGCCCGAGGGCCGTGGGGCAAGGGCCTTGTCTTTTCTTAAGAACACAGAGGCCCTAAAGGTTTAGCAGAGGAATAACATCAGATAACTCAAGTTTGAAAGAGATTACTTCCTCTGGCTGCCATGTTCAGAACACATTACAGGGGACAAGGATAGAGACGAAGAGAGCAGTTAGATGATGGTGCTTAGGTCAAAGGTGGAGCAGAGAAGGGAGAGGGAATTGGTCAGTCCTCAGCACACCCTGAAGACAGAGCCAAAATGGATATGACCGATTGGAGGTGGGATATGGGAGAGAAAGCAGAGCTGAGGATGCCATCACCGTCCAGATGGTGGACTATTAACTGGTCCTGGGAAGGTGGCAGTGAACAGATTCAGGCTGGGGAAGAGGAGTTCTGTTCAGCTAGGATACCGTTTAGACACTGTTAGACATCCCAGTGGAAATGTGAGTGGCCAGTTGTTTGTGTGAGTCTGGAAAGATCTAGGCTACAGACATGAACATAGGGGTCACAGGTACCCCAAACGTACAGGTATTTAAAGCCCTGAGATGACATAGATTGTCAAAGAAGAGGGATTTGATAACAAAAAATACAAAGGACTGAGTTTGAGGCCTTCCACGTGACAAGGTCATGGACAAGAGGAGAACACGGCAAAGTTGACAAAGAAGGAAAGTTGTGGGTGGTGTCCTATGAGACAAGTGCAGAAAACGCTCCAGGAAGAAGGAAGTAGTTCATGAGTCAAAGCTTCCTGAGGGTCAAGCAGGAGAACCTTCACAAGAGCAGTACAGTATGGCAGGGGCTGAGCCCTGATGAGAGTGGGCTCAATGAAAGTGGGAGGGAATGAATCAATCACCGTGAGTGAGTTCACTTCAAAAATGCAGCAAAGAAATCGTGCAGAAGCTAGAGGGGGAAGGGTTCTGAAAGGTATTTTAAGATGAGAGAAATGATAGCAAGCTTGTTATGGAGTAGGAAGGACCTGATGAAAAGAGTGGGACCACTGAGGTCTCATGCTCTAGCAGGGAGTGTGGTGGTCACCCCGAAAGAGGCAAGTGGAGGTAAGCGTGCAAGGGAAGGGGGTCAGTAAAGGGAGCAGACTGTCTTTGGAACTTACCTGTTTACTTAAAACTTTTTGCTCAAGTTGGAAGCTGAGAGAAGATGAAAGTGGACATGCTGGGGGTTGAGAAGAGAGAAGGTATGACAAGGCCATTTGAAGAGTATGAGAGACATAGGACTCAAGACGCACAACTGGATTGCCAAGCAGCACGATGCGCCACAGGCTTCATGGCATGAAGGTAAAGCCAGGTCTGTTGCCACAGTGTGTCTCCCCGCAGGGGACCTGCACTGAGGCAGGCAAGGGACAGGCAGAGAGCTGCACTCAGCCCCTAGAAGACGAAAAGAGCCAGGTAATGTTCACAGTGAGGACCGTGAGAGTTGAGTGGGACAGAGGGGTGAGGAAGCATGAACCTGAGGGTTCCTGCTTCCAGACGTGCCCTTCACCTCACACAACTGAAAACCTGGTGCTATCTCTGCAGCAAGACGGTCTCTCTCTCCTTCTCTGAAGTCAAACAGTGGTGTTTAGACATTGAAAAGGAGAACTCTTAGGAATCCCTAAAAGATAAAAAATGAATGAGTTGAACTCATGATTGCAGCACAGTAAGGGAGACCATGGGCAGAACCTGGCAATATTCCTGAGTTGAAGGGATGGAACTGGGGGTCTGGGGAGGCCACAGCAGCCAGTCTCCCAGAGGGCACCACCTCACAGAAAGACAACTCTGGGAAGGGGAGTCCCAGAGAGCTGCAGGGGGCCTGACGTTGAAAGCTGAGTGCACTGGAGTGGGAGGAGGGCAGATGAGGCTAAGGAAGAGCTACAGAGAGGTGAAGAGGGAGCAGCCCTGTAGCTGACCGGGTCCAGCAGGGTGGGTGTCTCTCCAGCCCGGGAAAGCCTCATGGTGCACAGTCCTCAGTGGGATGTGCACAGGGCACTGCCTGGACGGTGGGCAACATCGGGCCACTCTAGTCTCATCTAGCAAAGTTCAACAGCAAGATTCTAAAGGATCAAAAACTGTCTCCTAAACTGCATCCCTGAGCAAAGCTCAAAAATGCTAAAACAACACAAGAATATTTGGCACTAACAAAGTAAAATATGGTAGGACCAATGGAATGGATATCCCCGTAGGCTTGAACCATTGATTGCTGGGCTTGGAATTCTAGAGGGAGGAAGCCAGAAATACAGAATGTGAAAATGAGACGGGGTGCCTGAATAAGAGAGTAGTGGATTATTGCTAATGACATCTGTGTGACATGAGTGGAGTGAAGGACGATTTGGCTGCAGAAGTGAGGCTTGAGAACTGAAAAGCCAGGTGAGGAGAGGGTCATGTGTGAGCTCCCAGAAGCTGCTGAGAATTAAGACACATGCTTGTTGTTGGGGAGAGAGACATGAGCTGGGACCTTCAGTCGCTGGAACTGCACCATTTACCTGCATATGGCTATTTCCACTTTACTTTTTATATACACTAGTGAAGTTAAAAATCACTTTCTTACTTGTAGCTACATTTCAAGTGCTCAGTAGCCATCTACAGCAGGTGGCTAGCATTTTGCGCAAGTACAAGCTATGAATTATTTCTGTCATGGCAGGACATTCTATTAAATAGCACTGGCCTAAATTTTGGGAAATGGTCTGCAAAGCATAGCCAGACAGCAAGAGCAATCCGGGCAGCTTGGTTTGGGAACAGGGTGGCCACGAGATGGACTCAAATGCAGATGAATTCTCCCCTTTCCTCCTCCCGCTGCCTGTCTGGTCCCACAGCAGTAAGAAAACAAGCTGGAGGTCAGGTGTGCTCAGTCTGGAATAGCTCATCCCTTGAATGTGTTGGTGAGATTGCCCAGCCTGAACCTTTCATTTATTTTGAGCTTGAGCTGCCACAGACTGTGCCATTTTTAATGGACTGTTTCTTGGGCTTCTGTCTTTAAGCATCTTGGTTGCTCTGTATTTCTGGTGCGCTCTTGAACCCACTGTGCCATCCCTCCTGCCTGGGAGGGAGCCCGTGGTGAGCAGGCTGGGTGAGACAATTGCACCGCAGGCATTGTGATTCAAAAAGACAACCAGGTTGCATTTCAGGATGGCTTCGGCCCAAAATCCTTGTGATGACAGTGGTTTGGAAGATCAAAGACGTGAAATTAAACTGAACAATCTAAGCCAGGAATTAATTTGCTTAAATGATGGTGGACAGGGAAACCTAGAGATAAATTTGGCATTATTTTGAAAAGAAAAGACCAGTCCATGGTGCTGCCAGACAGGGGTCCAGCATGAGGCCCCACTGCATGGAGTTGAGACAGTAAAGTGAAATGGTCTACAGCAGTATTTTCCAAACTTTCTATCTCACAGCACACTGGAACCTGTAGTTAAACTTCCATGGCACACTTAAATTATGCTGATCAAGAAACAGAGTAAAAATAATGACTGTACTTACTGTTCTTTGAACTTCTTCTGAAAATAATTTAGTTAATTATCTTTAAAATTTTTCACTGCTCACCTATGATCCTGCACGCCAGAGAGCTGCAGCATACAGGTTGAAAACCACCGCTCTAGAAGCTTGAGCCTTCTGGCAGTGGCTCCCAGCACCCTCCCAGTCTGTGGACCATCTGCCCTGCTTAACAGTAGGGTCTGTCCAGGATCTGTTACATTGAAGCCCAAGCTTGTGGCCCCCCTCAAATGTCTTGCGTTCTCCCAAGAAACAGTTGTTTCTTAAAAAGTAGGAGCACCCGTCATCTTCACAGCTGTCACCAACTTCAGGTCTGTGAACAAGACAACTTCGGGGAAATAGGAGTATTTCCTGTCCGGGCATCACGACACGTGGCCTGAGTGGAGTCCAGCAGTGAGGCTGGTGCCAGGGCAAATGAGGGACGTGAGGAAGTGGAGTGCAGGACAGGGCACTTGTCCCGGGGACACAGGGCAGGCAGCCTTGCCTCATGGCCCTACCACCCAGGCCTGGCGCGCTTTCCGTTCCTGGGGAAGGGCCAGTCAGAGGACAAAAGTATCATGGTGGAGCTCAGGCTCCACAGGAGGGTGGCAGAAGTGGAGACGGAGCAGCCACCCCCACCCCATCCAGGGAGAGAGGAAGGTGGACAGGCTGAAAGGTCTGGAAAAAGCAGAAGGTGAGATTCTTCGTCTTCATAAAACTAGCAGCTACGTGAAGGCACAAGGGAAACCTGTCCAGCACGACAGCCCCCTCTGGGGTCAGCAGGCAGGTGCCTACCACCACGGGCACGTGCGTTGAGAAGGTAACACCAGGACCCTGTCCACATGTACTCCTGCCCAGACACAGCCAAGTCGGAGTAAGAAGAGGTCCACGCAGCCGGCTTCTCCGCTGGGCTTGAGCAGGGGTCGGCCCACACGTGACAGCAGTGGGGCTGCACCTTGGCGGAGCCCGAAGGAGGAAGGTCTCCTGGCCCACCCTATGGAGGGACCGGCTGGCGCCGGCTCACTGAGCGAGCCTCGAAAAGGCGTCGTCTGCTGCCCTCTGCTGCCCACTCGCGGCACTGCAGACCCCCGGCCGTGGGTCACCGCCCCTGCTTTGGTGCATTTCGCTGTAACGGTACTGTTTACTGAGCAAACCTCAGTGGCACTCCCTGGCAACTAGAGACTGGCCTTTGGCGCCGGCACACGGCGCCTCGCCTGGCTGGCCTTCCAGGACCCTGTGGCTGCCACACAGGTGCGCAATGTGCTCGGGCTCCGAGCGCAAACCTGTGAGGCGGCTACATCCGAAGGCAGGAAAACACGTGCCCAGAGGCCCTCCGGCTCTTTCTGCAGAGTTGATGGTTTCATCATCTGGGACGCTAAGAAGTTAACGTTCAGGAGCTTCATGTCCTCCCTGGCAGCAGAGCAGCCACCACCTGAAGCGTGGAGCTGTCCCCACCCAAGAGTGCCTGGCCGGCCCACCACGCCCGCATGGGAGAACCAGCCAAGCATGTGGCTGCTTGACCAGACACCGGGGGTCTTTCTGTTCACGAAGACCCGCTGCAGTCCTGTTACACAGGCCCCAGCCCTCACTCCAGAGGTCAGGGGCCCAGACAGCATTGAAACAGAGACCGACCCAGCCCAGGCTCTGGTGTTGCCTGGAGATGTAGCCAAGGTCGGAACCACATGGCTCTCAGCTAGCAACTCACAGTTACGTGCTTTATCTGTGGCCTCAAAAAGAAAATCCCACCCCCACGTCCACAGTGTTAGTTGGGGACAACCTGGGACACGCCTGTGTGCTTTCCTCAGGGTTTGCACAATTTGGCACGTCCCATGGGCCACACGGAGACACCCTTTATGTCTAGAGGGAGGACAGAGCAAACTGGCAGGGCCATTACTCAGATGGGCTGAGCTCTGACACCCAGTGTCTCTGGGAGGACAGACGGTGAAGTAAACGGCTCCCAGCCACACAGAGAGCATTAATTAGACTTAGCTATTTACCAGCTCAGTGCTGAAAGGGGCTGTGGTATTTAAAAGAGATAATCAGATTTTCAAAGGGCACCAATACCATGCAAACACGAGGGGATTATACCCATTATACCATTTTATGCTATACCATTTTAAGCTGTTAGGGATGGGGCATTCTGGCTGCTTAATTCTCTAGTAGAGAAAGCACCAACCTGTTGGCTGCCCAGACCTGAGAAGGGACCAAGGGACTCTGAATTAATGCTGGGACCTCTCTACCGTGCCCACCAAGCTCTGACAGTGGCCTGAAAGAAAATAGGCCAGACACGCGCTTGCACCATTATTTGTGAGTATGTACTATACAGCTCACCGAGGACTTTGTATTTGGATTCTTTGTTGCTTTTTCTCTAGCAGTGGTTACAAAACATACCTGCCCTCAGTTTCATTCCACAACCTTCCCCTGCAAACAGCGTTTCTAGGCTGTCTTGCCGAATGGCTTCCATTTAGGTCTGGCAAACAAGAAGTCGTACCAAGGACGGCGGCAAGAGGACGAAGGAGCCCAGAGTACGTCTCCCTCCCCTTCACCTCTCTCTTTCCACAGAGCTCCCGCTGATCACTGCCTCTCTCGTGTCTACTGGGCATCAGCCTCAGGTCCAGCCTGGTGGCCCTCCCTTGTCCCATTTGTCACTAGGAGATTCAACACTGAGTCCTACCTGGACTCCTCCAGATTAGATCTAATGAGTAGCTGAAGCTAATTTCTGGGATGCCAAGCTACGTGTTGGCTATTCCAATAAGTGTGTGACTAAAAAGGGCTGTTTTCCCGACTGAACCTTAATACAACATGTAGCTATGCCATAACTTTTTTGACATTAAAAAGTTTCCCAGGCGGTACCTGTGGCTCAAAGGAGTAGGGGGCTGGCCTCATATGCTGGAGGTGGCAGGTTCTAACCCAATCCTGGCCAAAAACTGCAAAAAACAACAACAAACAAACAAACAAACAAAATAGTAAAGCAAGGAAATTAAATAAAAGAATAAGATATGTAAAGAAACAAACAAAAAAGTGTTTCTCATTATCTGGATGTTGTCTTTGTTTGTGCTGTTATAACAAGGATAAATATTTGAGATTTGATGTTGTCTTTGTGCTGTTATAACAAGTATAAATATTTGAGACTAGGTACTTCATAAAGAAGAGACATTTATTTCTTACAGTTCTGGAGGCTGGGAAGTCCAAACGGAGGTGCTGACAGTCTGGTGTTCTGAGGAGGCTGCCATCTGCTTCTGAGGTGGCAGCTTACTGCTGTGTCCTCTGGAGGGAGCAGGGCTGTGTCCTCAGTTCTCAAGGCTTCCGGTGCAGCATCCACGGTTCCTGGTGAGAGGCTGTGGGCCCAGGGGCCGTGCATGCACAGGAAGATCAGAGCTGCATCCAGCAGAAATGGATGGACCAGAGGATGCTGATGTGACCGAGATACCCCTGAGGACCCCAACAAAAGTTAGATGCAGGGAGGACTGGGGGCGCAGGGGGCTAAGAGCCCGTGAAGGGGCATCATCTCTCCCATCATGACCCCAGCTCTACCTGAGGGTGGCGGGATGTGGGGGATTGTGCTCTTAGAGATTTAAATTCACAATCACATGAGAAGGGTCATGAAATACAGAAAATTAGGGAAGGTTAGAACTTGGCAAATTCTTATAGTGTCTCTTTTGTGATCTCTAGAAGCAGACTCTGAGACAAGGATTGGTGTGAAAGGAATTTGTTAGCAAATGGTCCCAGAATTAAAAAAAAAAAAAAAAAAAAAAAAAAAGACAGGAGAGTAGGAAGAAAGATGGAGAAGGGAAGAAGGTAAGACTGGGGCTGGTACCAAATCCAGCCCTATGGGGTAGTGCTGGCTCCCTCCTGCCTGCGGCTCTGAGGTCCAGTCAGGGCCAGTCACAGCCCAGAGAGGCCAGATGGGCAGTGAAGGAGCTGGAGCATTTATGCCCTCCATGCAGTAAAGGGTTAGTCTCGCCCAAAGCAGGGTTTGGCCCTCGCCCAGCTCCTGGGAAGCGACCTCCAAATGCTGGGACTGTCCTGCCTGGTAAGAGGGTCCCTTTACCAGGGGCCTTGGGTCACACCAGATGGCAGATGCTGACAGTGGGATTTATAGTGAGACCTTGGGCTAGAGATGACAGTCAGACATGTGGGCAGTCAAGTATGTGGCCAGTCTCCAGTGTCCTTGTAGCAATGCTCCATGCATGGTGCCTGGACGCCAAGGTCAGTGTCCCTCGTAGCAGTGCTCCATGCATGGTGCCTGGACGCCAAGGTCAGTGTCCCT
>NW_003852531.1:4692370-4704213 GCF_000181295.1 Otolemur garnettii | reverse complement strand
ATGCCAAGGTCAGTGTCCCTTGTAGCAGTGCTCCATGCATGGTGCCAGGATGCCAAGGTCAGTGTCCCTTGTAGCAGTGCTCCATGCATGGTGCCCAGACCCTCCTGGGAGAACTAAGCACAGTGTGCACAGTGTCCACGGGGAGGAGACAGCCGGAACTCTACACCAGGTGCTCTCCTGGGCCCCACCCAGTGCACCTTCTCCCATTGCTGATTTTAATCTGTACTTTATTATAAACAACCACGTGTGGTAAAATATAACTGTGAATCTAATGTCCTGAGTCCTTGAGTCCTACCTAGTGAATCACTGAACTCAAGGTAGGTCTAGAGACCCTCACACCTGTCCAGCACTGGGCAAAGGCTGATCCAGCTCCCCACACAAACAGGACAACCAAAAACCAAACGGGGCGCCGGAAGTGTTAGGACAGCTGCCAGCAGGGACACAGGTGCTGGCTTCTGGGAGGACAGGCCACATCCGGTGACAGCATGTGCAGAGTGGTGAAGGACCAAGGGACCCACGGAGCACAGAGGGGCTGGGGCAGCACAAGGGCTGCTGCCTCTGAAGCCCCCCTCTCCCCAGTGCCTGGCTTTGGCACCAAGAATCACTTTGGCAACCTGCTGTGAAGATACTGGCAACCACAAGAGCTGAGACACAGTAGACTGCTACGCAGTCCATGACCCAATGTCCTCCCCAGCAGTAATGGGGGCAGAGCAGGCCTGCTGATGCCTAGTGTGGTCAGACACCCGCTAGAATCTCCTGCAGGGCTGTGAGCAGGCCAAGGGCTGAGCCAGTCTCTGAGGTTTCCACACACAGGGGGGCTGTCAGCCCAGTGCATGTGGAGAAAACCAGTTCTTTAAAAGTCCAGGTGTGGAGCAAGGTTGCCAGGGCTGAGCGTCTGAAGTTCGAGAGGAGGATAGTGAGCCAGGGAAGCAGGGAAGGGAAGTAGGCTGGGGGGACCTAGGGGGCTGGTAGGACAAGACTAGGTGCCCAGTCTCTCCAGGACACAACCCCTGGGCATGGTACACCTGGTTTTTCACCCAGACTTCATCAAGTTCGAGTCCTGACGCCCACACAGGCCTTTTCCACAGAAGTGGAACAGAGAATGAGCTGCTAAGAGAATGGAGACTGGGTTCTGCTTAATTTGGACCCAGAGACAAGGATGGGCATACAGGTAGTTTATTAGGACAATGGTCCCAGGAAGCACAACTGAGGAATAGGGAGGGAGGCAGGGACGGCAAGGGAGGGGGTGATAGGGGTGTAACGGCAGGTCGCCAGCACTGTCAGCAAACAGCTCCCTTGGCTGAGGGTCCTGCATGTGCCCCTTCAGGCAGGCATGGGAAGGTGGGCTGGCCTGGGTAGCCGTCCACCTACTGGACACTACCCTCTTGGCTGCAGGTGCATCCAGGTGAGCTGAGGGGCACAGGATGGGATGCCAGAAGTCTCTGTTACAGGTTCGCTCAACCAATAAACTAGGCGTCCTCAAACTATGGCCCGTGGGTGACATGCTGCCTGCCAAGGACATTTATCTGGCCTGCCAGGTGATTTTGCCGCCGCTGCGTGTTCTGCTTAGCAGCCGACTCATCCTGGGGCTGTGGTCCGGCCCTCCAACGGTCTGTGGGACAGTGAACTAGCCCCCTGTTTAAAAAGTTTGAGGACCCCTGCAGTGAACTGACAAGAATCATGTCTCTGCTTGGCAATGAGGTCTTGTCATCCTTGAAGCACTGACAGAAGGCAGAAGCCCACTGCCACCCCGTGACCACCCAGGGTTCTGGTCTAGGCAGGTAAACACTACCCCCTTCTCCCCTCTAAAACAAGCCCTGGCCCATTTCGGGGGGATGAGAAGTCGTGGGCAAGATTTCTGGATCTTGTCCATTGCAAGTGGACAAATTCATAAATTCTAGCACTCATGTCCCCTTGCCTCAAACTTGTCTCCAGAAACGGTAAAGAAATAGGCCATTTTTGAAACTTCTCTACTTTGTCTTTGCCACAGGCTCAGGCTGTTCAATAACTTTTATTTATTCATTCATTCAACAATTTTTACCCAGTACCTGCCATCTTCCAGGCATAGGGACAGACACTGGGCGTGTGAAGCTCATGTTCTATTGTGGTAGGGAGAGGTCGTAAACTTCTTTACAAAGGAGCAAGTATCATTGTTAGAGGTTGTGACGCACAATTTCAGAGAGATGAGCAGGGTGATGTGACGGACTCGAGGAACTTGCAGAGGGGGTGCCTGTCAGATGAGATCATCGGTTATCGTCAGGCCGAGCCTCGGAGAAATCAGCACTGAGTTTCCGTCTTCTGCTACCTGAGGGATGGAACATGCCAGGCATGGGGAGGCGGGGGAGCCGTCCTCCTGGAAAGGGATACGAAATACATATGCCAGGTGGGGGCAGGATCTAAAATCCCTCTCTCTGGCAGAGGGGTTTAATATGGGGAATTTGTCACACGGGTGAGGGAAGAATTGAGGAGTCAAACAAGAAACAGTGACAAAATCCAAACCTGAGCAATGGTGATAGCTGCCCCCAGGCCAGAGGGGCAAAAGGCGGACAGACATGGGGCTGCCAGAGCCTGCAGTCTCGCCAGTGCTCGGCAGGCCCCGCGGGACAGAGGGCTCCCTGTGCTGAGGCTGAAATCCTGGAAGACACACAGCCAGGTTTAGAGACACCGAGGAAAGGAGGGAGCACAGGGCAGGCCCACCCAGGCTTCTTTCCTCCCAAGAGCCCATCCCTGCCAGGTGGCCGCTCCATCGCTGAGCCTACTGGTGTACCCACGCTGCAGGCCACAGGCACAGTGTGCCCTGTATCGGTAGATGTCACTGCTGCTGTATTCTCTATGTTCCACCCTCAGTGCAATGCCCAGAGCAGGTGCTTAATAAATGTTTATTGAATTATCAATGTCTTACAGAATGAGAAAAATCTTACCAAGCAATGTTGAGGACTTCAGTCCTCCCAGACTCAATCAGGATGAAGCTCTCCGTCCTCAGGCAGCCTGCACTATTGTGTACGATTCACCTGATTAACCAACATATGTTTATATCACCGAAGATTGAGAATGGCGAGCCTCTGCCCCACATTTCCCAGGCCGCTCACCCATAGATGGTGTTCACATTTCATCTTGTGTGGCTGCAAGGTGGAAGAGCCCCAAATCAACTGCACAAGTGGAGGCGCAGATGCCCCGGAACCTGGCTCAGGAAGTCAGACCTTCCTGCAAAACAGAATCGGCCAGAGGACGGACAGGCCAGCTGGCCCAGAACTGGCCGGCTCTGGGTGGGGAGTTTGGGGTTGGTTAGCATCAACTACACTTATTTCTCTGTCCTGTTCCTTCCTGCATGTGTCTCCCTCGGCCTGTCTGGGAGCCTCCATGCTGCAGCCAGCTCACACCAGATATGGCTTCATTTTCTTGCGGTGATCTCCTTTGTGGTTTCAAAAGGTTAATTCATTACTTGGTAGAAAATGTAAAATTCTACAAAAATATTGCTTTTTCTTACAAAGCAAACTAAAGCCAGTCTAGCTGGGGATGTGATATAACAATTTCCTTGGTGGGCTGTTGTTGAACCTTCAGGCCCTAACAATGTGATCATTGGCACAGGAGCCAGCCAGCATGGCCTTCTGGTGAGGTCACAGCTCCAGAATCCTCGGCACCAGGCAGAGCTAGTCTTCTGCTGTGTAGATGCTTCATCTGTGCCAGGCCCACCAGCTTCTGAGGACCTGGGTGAGAGAGTGCATACTTGACTTCCCTCAAAGGGGAGGTATGTGTCCAGACCAGGCCAATGTCATGTGTGTCAGTAATTCCTCTGTCAGTGCACAGGCAGCTGCCAGCTAAAGGGGACAGCTGGAGGATAAACATCCCAGCTCTGTCTCCTCAGAGGGACAGTTCTGACACCCACTTTCCCCCAGGAAACCACATGTCAGCCACTCACAGCAATAACTTGCCTTAACCAGTTTTCACAGCCCTCCCCACCCCCAGGCTCTCTCCCTTACCCATCACAGGCACTTGCTGGGATCCTCTCTCAGATACAGTGCTTACCTGCTTGTCTGCCTTTGAGAAGACCAAACCCAGAGGTTTGGGTTTTGGCGAGGGGAGAGTAGGTGAGTGCTCTGAAGATGAGACAAATGGGCTGAGATTAGAAAGAAAAGTAGTAGCTGAGAGAAAGAGGAGGACGGGAAGAGTAGCCCAGGCAGGAGGAACAGCATGTGCAAAGGCCCTGAGCCTTTGGGGCAGGGAGGACACAGCAGGGGTTGCATTCTGGGTGGCACTGTTGGCATTTGAAACTGAGTCCCACTCTGTCCCCAGGAGGGTTCTGCAACGACTCTGGGCTCTACCCACTAGATGTCACTAACACTCCGCACTCCCAGCAACCACAAGTATCTCCAGACGCCGTGGAATATCCTCTGGGGAGCAAAATCGCCTCCCATGTAACTGCGGCAAAGTCACTCAGGACGCATGAGCACCTCTTTGAGGAGGGATAGCTGGCTGCTGCTGCCGTACCCTCTCTCTTCTGCACGTCCACAGACACATCCATTGGCAAGTCAGCAACAGGGCCGGCCCTGCCATTGGCGGCCGAGTGCGGGTCCCTACCAGGCGGCCCTGACTTTGGGGAGCCGTCGGGAGTTCCTGTATCTGGCCGCCAGGTGGCGCCGTTGCAGCTCTGTGGGGGCGGCGGGAGCGCGCGAGGGCCGCGGGTCCCGCGTGGGGGCTCTGTGTCCCTTGGGGAGCCCCGCGTGGGGGCTCTGTGTTCCCCTGGGGCTATGTGTCCACGTGGGGCTATGTGTTTCACGTGGGGGCTCGGCTTTCTGCATGGAGGGCTGTGTGTTCTGGGAGGGAGCTCCTTGTTCTGGTTGGGGGCTCTGTGTTCTGGGTGGGGGACTCTGTGTACCTGGTGGGGGTTCTGTGTTTCAGGTGGGGGCTCTATGTTCTGGGTGGGGGGCTCTGTGTTCTGGGAGGAGGACTCTGTGTTCCGGGTGGGGGGCTCTGTGTTCTGGGAGGAAGCTCCTTGTTCTGGTTGGGGGCTCTGTGTTCTGGGTGGAGGACTCTGTGTTCCGGGTAGGGGGCTCTGTGTTCTGGGGGGGCTCTGTGTTCTGGAGGGGAACTCTGTGTTCTGGGGGGAGCTGTGTTGGGGGGGGACTCTGTGTTCTGGTTGGAGGCTCTGTGTTCCAAGTAGGACTCTGTGTTCCCAGTGGGACTCTGTGTTCCGAGTGGGGGCTCTGTGTTCCCAGTGGGACTCTGTGTTCCGAGTGGGGGCTCTGCGTTCCCAGTGGGACTCTGCGTTCCGAGTGGGACTCTGTGTTCCGAGTGGGGACTCTGTGTTCCGAGTGGGACTCTGTGTTCCGAGTGGGGGCTCTGCGTTCCGAGTAGGACTCTGTGTTCCGAGTGGGGGCTCTGCGTTCCGAGTGGGACTCTGCGTTCCGAGTGGGCGCTCTGTGTTCCCAGTGGGACTCTGCGTTCCCAGTGGGACTCTGCGTTCCGAGTGGGACTCTGCGTTCCGAGTGGGACTCTGCGTTCCCAGTGGGGGCTCTGCGTTCCGAGTGGGGGCTCTATGTTCTGAGTGGGGCTCTGTGTTCCGAGTGGGGGCTCTGCATTCCGAGTGGGGGCTCTATGTTCTGAGTAGGACTCTGTGTTCCGAGTGGGGCTCTGTGTTCCAAGTAGGACTCTGTGTTCTGAGTGGGACTCTGCGTTCCGAGTGGGACTCTGTGTTCCGAGTAGGACTCTGCATTCCGAGTGGGGGCTCTGCGTTCCGAGTGGGGGCTCTATGTTCTGAGTGGGGACTCTGTGTTCCGAGTAGGACTCTGCGTTCTGAGTGGGGGCTCTGTGTTCTGAGTGGGGCTCTGCGTTCCGAGTAGGGGCTCTGCGTTCCCAGTGGGGCTCTGTGTTCCCAGTGGGGCTCTGTGTTCCGAGTGGGGCTCTGCGTTCCGAGTGGGGACTCTGCGTTCCGAGTGGGGGCTCTATGTTCTGAGTGGGACTCTGTGTTCCGAGTAGGACTCTGCGTTCCGAGTGGGGGCTCTGTGTTCCGAGTGGGGCTCTGCGTTCCGAGTGGGGGCTCTGCGTTCCCAGTGGGGCTCTGTGTTCCCATTGGGGCTCTGTGTTCCCAGTGGGGTTCTGTGTTCTGAGTGGGGCTCTGCGTTCCGAGTGGGGACTCTGCGTTCCGAGTGGGGGCTCTGTGTTCCGAGTGGGACTCTGTGTTCTGAGTGGGGCTCTGTGTTCCGAGTGGGGACTCTGTGTTCCGAGTGGGACTCTGTGTTCTGAGTATGACTCTGTGTTCTGAGTGGGGGCTCTGTGTTCTGAGTAGGACTCTGTTCCTTGTGGGGGCTCTGTTTTCCCTATGGGGTTCCTTGTTCTGGTTGAGGCTCTGTGCTCCATGTAGGACTCGGTGTTCCGGGTGGAGACTCCATGTTTGGAGTGGAACTCCGTTTTCCAGGTGGCGGCTCTGTATTCCGGGCGGGAGCTCCTTGTTCTGGGTGAAGGCTCTGTTCTGCGTGGGGGGGCTCCTTGCTCTCCTTTGGTGCTTTGTTCTACATAGGAGCTCTGTGTTTTGGGTGGGGACTCCTTGTTATGGGTGGAGTCTCCGTGTTCTGGGTGGGGGCTCTGTGCTCTGCCGGGACCTCTGCGTGGGAGGCTCTGTCTGGGTGAAGGCTCCTGACCCTGCCTGTCCCTGCAACCCGTAGCACCGCCTCCCTTTCTCCGTAGTGTGTGGGTGGGGTGGTTGTGGAGAGGTGGGGTGGCCATGGGCTGTGAGATGGCGGTGAGCAGAGCACTCACCTCCCAGGCGGGAAGGAGCAGGAGTGAGGCGGTGGCCTGGCCCTGCACATGGCTCTCAGAGTATCGCAGTGGCCTTTAGGATTGGGTTCTGCTGCCAAGACCTGCTGCAGCGTGAGTGGAGGGTGACAGCAAAGTCACCGCTCCTCTCTGGACCTCAACTTGCTGTACCAGAGGCAATGATGATGCCCTCTCTGAGACCCCCCAGCCCCAGCTCCAGAATCCTCTTACCTATTGAATGCTTATGATGTTCCAGGCCGGTTAAAATCAGCACCTTTGTGTTAACACTTCACTTTATAAGACCTCTTTGAGGCACGTGTACACATTGTTCTTATCCTCATCATACACGGAAGGAAATCAAGGCACAGCAGGTTGCTGGGTGGAGGAGAGAGTCAAGCCCCCGTGGGGTTGTGAGACTTATAACCCAGTGGCTGACCACCTCTGAACCCCATTGAGAAATGGCCGATTGGTTGTTCACATTTCTCCTGCACAAGAAGTATTGCTTCTTGGTTCACAAAGGTCAAAGTTACTTAGCAAGAAGAACTTATAGGGTTTTCACTGGTTTGCAAGCTGGGAGCCAGAGTAAGAGCAGAAAGTAACCCATAGGCTGCTCTTGTTTGCAGACCCTCTCTGGATTTCCTTTCTTTTCTCTACAGGGGTCACCAATTTTTTCTGTAAAGGGCCAGAGAGTAAGCAATTTAGGCTATGTGAGCCGTACGGTCTCTGCGGCAGCTACTCACCTCTCACTGCAGCTCAAATGCAGCCACGTACAAAATGAAAACAAATGGGCAGGACTGTGTACCAATAAAACTTTATTAATTAAAAACAGGCAGTGGGGTGGATCTGCCCATTGGGCCACAGTTTGCCAGCCCCTGAGAAGACAGGGCACCGTTTCTCTGCCCAGCTCTGGAAGTGTCTGACATGAAACACATGCATTCCCCTTTCTCAGGGCTCAGAAAGTTGGTCTCAGGAGTGCCCACGGCAGCCACTGGTGGGAGCCTGCTCTGCCCTGTGCAGCCCGGGAAGATGCCCAGTGCTCAGGCACTGCTGTTCCTGGCGCCTCACAGTGGTTCCTATGTCTTTGCCGCAGGAGAGGAATCCTGGCCTCCTCCGCTCTGTGAGACGTAGTACTAATTGCCGCAATCCAGCCATTTCCATGCTCTTATACCCAGGGGTGAGTACTCAGGGATGAGTTCTGAACTGTAATTCTACAATGGCCTTCAGTGAACCCAGAAAAAAGTAGGAGCTCCTTGGGAAGAAAAACCTGTTGAGGAATTATTTGAGTGAGTTGCTTAAACCTGTGTTAGGAAAACAGGAAGAAACGGCTAGCAGATGGAACTCTCGACCCGTAACAGCCACACATACTGGCATTTTCCTTACGAACAAAATTTTAAAGCCAACAAACTCAAATTGCTGGCACAAATTTATGATAGTAGGTGGTGACTGGGGTGAAGCTAACTGGTCTACGTTGCATTTAGGAGTAGACAGGTGTCTGTCTGCTGCATGCCTCTGTCTCTCACTTGCCCTTAGGAAGGATGGACATCACCATTAAAGGTGTCACATCCCCATTATTATTTTCAATAATTTCTTTTTAATAATGAGTTCATTTTATCCACACCCTCATTATTATGACGCCAGAGCAGGTATAATAGAACATTATAGAATTCAGTATTCAGAAAGCAAAGAAAGGCCGTAGAATGACCCGAGTTTTCCTGGGTTATTCCAACTGGGACCTGTCACAAGTAGTTCCAGAGGACGCAGCCTGAGAGAGCTCCTGGCTCAGAGGAGCTGGCGTCCCAGCGGTGGGACTCGACCTTCTAGTCCCCTCTCAATGACTCACTGTAAGACTATTGTCCACATTGCCAGGCCCCTGGTCACTCTTGGTGACAAAGAAATCAAAGACACTGGCAGTTGTGGAGCTCTGCTGTGGTGAACAGCGCTAGCCTGTGTACTCCATGTCATCAGGAAAATGGAAACGCAAAATATGGAGATTCTCGTTTGAGCTTGAGGACCCCCGAGAATACACTTTTTGTTCTGTTAAGTACAAAGGAAGGTGACTTTTCTGTGCAACAGGTTTTCTTAATCAACAATAATTGTTTTACCTTTGACATTTAAGTTGCCACTTATACAAATTCTAGTTCACCTTCAGAGTTTCAGGAATTTTAGTCAGTTCACATCCTGGTTTTCTACCACCCTGTTTCCTGTTATCTTTTTCTTATATGGTTTTATAACATCTACAGGGCCAGTAGTTTACTGAAGAAACAATTTTCTGACTTGGCTGTGTGAGAGGGAGATGATATTTAATAGATAGAAATTGGATGGTGGATTTGTACCAAAAAAATTTTTTTTTCAAAATTTACCTACACTTGTACTTTTTTGGGTATTGTGTTTGTCTTTTGGTTCATGAAAGCAAGTAATTCTTTAAATTAACCGATATGGGATTATTATTTCTGTAGATCAAAAAATAGGGTCAAACATATACAATGCAACCTGATACAAAGCGGTCTTATCAGCAGCTTCACTGATACGATGCACAGGCTTGCACATTGAGGACCATTTTCCCAAAACCGGATTTCAGATCTAGAACTGAAGGTGGCATTTTTTCGTCAGCAGGCAAAACTGCCAACCTGGCAGCAGGAGGGACTGTGCAGAGAGAAGGAATGGCAGTGATGTTGAGATTTACTTGGAGGGTTTGGGAGTCCCCACACAATAGTCTCTTCCCCAGGTGCAGACACATGATGCCTGGAGCGACACCTTTGGTGGTCCATGCTCTTGTCACTGTGCCCTTACACGGGGCAGCACAGGATGCCCGGAGCGACACCTTTGGTGGTCCATGCTCTTGTCACTGTGCCCTTACACGGGGCAGCACAGGCTCGTTGCCTTGGTTTCCGCACTTTCTAGCCTTCAGTTTGAGCATCAGCTGGAGCTTTGGTGGGAAAAGGTGAAGGAGCCTCTGGATCAACTGATTAAAAACTGTCATGTACTTTACAACGCCCCTCGAGGGTGGACCTCTGAGTAGGTCGATGGTCCATTATGGAAGATGGCCCTGCACGGAGCTGCCATGGAGGAGAAAATGACCTGGCAGGGAAAGAATTAAAAGAATGTCATCTTTGTTTGCTTTGGCTCATTTCTTTAATACAACAGTCACCTTGACATTTCTAAAAGAATTTTTCAAGAGTCTAAGTCTAAAAAGTATGCTTGTCCAAATAAAATGTACAGGATCACCAGGTGGGCCCCCTAGATTCTGGCTGTGCTGCTCCTCTCACCAAGGTGTGACTTAAGTTTCACTTAACCAAAGGCGGCAAAGCTCCTGCTTGTGAGGAAGTGTGTTGCATCTCAGGTGGCTGCGTCTCCGAGACCCCTCTTCTGTCTCCGAGACCCCTCTTCTGCCAAACGTCCTCGTATTTGGTCCTCCTGATGAATCATCCTGACTTGAGATCAGCACATCTGTGTTTAGAAATTGCCGGCTCCTGACCTCTAACTTGAGGGCAGTAGAAATAGTTAGCATTTGACAAATAACATTAGATGTGACAAGAAATTGACTCCCTCTTGGGCTTTCAGTATGTGTGTGTGTTTGTGTATGCGTGTGTGCGTCTGTGTGTTTGGATATGTGTGTGCACATGTGTGCCTGTGTGTGTGTATATGCGTGTGTGCATGTGTTTGCGTGGGGGGGTGCTTGCATGTGCGTTTGTGTGTGTTTGTGTTTGCATGTATGTGCACGTGTGTTTGTGTGTTTGTTTGTGCATGTGTTTGTGTGTGCATGTGTATTTGTGTGTTTTCATGTGTGTCTGTGCATGTGTGTTTGTGTGTGTGCATGTGTGTTTGTGTATGTGTGTGTGTTGGTGTGGTTATGTGTGTCTGTGTGTTTGTGTGTGTGTGTGCACGTGTTTGTGTTTGCGTGTGTGTGTGCATGTGTTTGTGTGTTTATGTGTGTCTGTCTGTGTGTGCATGTGTGTTTGTGTGTGTGTGCATATGTGTTTGTGTGTGTTTATGTGTGTTTATGTGTGTCTGTGTTTGTGTGTGTCTGTGTGTTTGTGTGTGGGCATGTGTGTTTGCGTGTGTGTGTAGAGTCTGGCTATGATACACATACCTGCTCTGAAATTCTATTAGACTGAGCTCCATTAAAATACTCAAAAGTGGGAGAGCACAGCATGATTTGGAATTAAAATTTATATCCACAGGATCACTTAACTGACTGGGCAGACACAGTTAGATTGAGTGTCTTTTATCTGAGATGCCTGGTCTGGAAGTGTTTTGGATTTCCGATTTTCTAATCTGAAAATCCAAGATTTGAAATCCAACAAAGAGATCAAGTTGACATTCAGAAAGTTCTGGAATTTAGGATGTTTTGAACTTCATATTTTCTAATTTTGGATGCTCAACCCACAGTGAGTTAAGAAATGGCTCATGGGGGAGTCAACATTTGAGCAAGACTTTCAAGGGGAGATAGGACTTTGACAGGGATTCGGCTTTGGAATCAAACCTCAGTTTCCAAATTCTGAGCTCAGATATGCAAAGTCAAATCTGGGGCTCAGTTCAGGACTGTCATTAAATTAATTTGTGATCTTGAGAGAGATTAGGGGTCACTGAGAGTCTCTTTTCCTCCCTTGCAACACTATAAGAACAGGAATTCCTCTCTTGCAAGGCAGTAGTCATCATTAACAGACAATGGTGACAGCCCAGAAATTGTGTTACTACACGTGGTGAGGGCTTCATAGAATGTAGTACTGCCTCTGGCACTACTCTGCTGTCACTAGTATCGTTGTCATCCTCATCACTTGTGGTAGGTGGCATTATTCACCCTGAATCTTCACCCTCCCCTTGTGAAGACAGGTGGGTGTAAAGTATTTTCCTGCCCCTTGACTTCAGGCTTGAGCACGCAACTTGGCTTGACCAATAGCATGCAGGAAGGCGGGATAGCTGTTTTAGTTTTGCATCTCAAATCAGGAAGCCTTGTGTTTCCACGCTCCTTTGTTCTTCTGCCAGTGACAGAATGAGAGTTCCCTCGGGGTCATTGCTACCCCTTCAGCTTGGCCAGAGTGAGCCCCCGTGGAGCAGGCTCCCCTTGGCCGAGAGTGAGCCCCCGTGGA
>NW_003852531.1:4684095-4689224 GCF_000181295.1 Otolemur garnettii | reverse complement strand
CAGGCTCCCCTTGCCTGAGAGTGAGCCCCCGTGGAGCAGGCTCCCCTTGCCTGAGAGTGAGCCCCCTGTGGAGCAGGCTCCCCTTGCCTATGCACAGACCACACTGGAGCAAAATTGCCCCAGCCAAGGCCACTTGGAACAGAACTGTCTGGCAAAGCCCAGCTCAGGTTAGCTAAGCCATGTGAGCGATGACAAGTGATTGCTATTTGTATCACTGAGATTAAGATGCCTTGTTATGCAGCATTAGCTAACTGATGCATCATGCCTGTCAACATCATGAGCGGAGTCTGGCAAAGAGGACATGCAGGGTAGAAACTGGAAACGGGAAATCTGGTGCCCACTGGTCTGGAATAAAGCACTTTGGAAACAAGGGTGCTCAAACTGATAGGGATCACAGGAGCCTTGGACACAAAACTGAGTCAGCTTCACCCACTGCAGGCATTGGAGGCTTCCAGGAGGCAAGTGTGACTAGGCAGGGTCAACGGGGGCTTCCAAGGGTAAGTGTGAGTGGGCAGGGCTGGGGGGACAACGGCTCTCTCACACACAGGCCATAGGGCACACAGTGGCCACCTGGCACCGTACCATCCCCACCCCACTGGTGGCTGCTGCCCTGGTAGTGGTCTTCCTTTCTTTATCTTTCCAGAGTGGCCCAGGTCATTTTTTTCACATTACTTTACCATTTATAAATATACAGGCAGCAGAGAGAGGGGGCATCCTGAGTGCCCTCTCCTTTCGTGGAAACCCCCTGTTCTGAGCATTGTCTGCACCTGGGACTGAGGTCTAAGCAGAACAACAAATAGAGGCGTGAGCCAAGGTTTGTGCCTGTGAAGTCTGCAGCCCCCGGTGCCTGAGGGCGTCTCTAAAGAGGAGTCACCGTGCTGGCTGTGGGAGGAAAGGCTTGGTGATGGTGTCAAAGGAGGGCCATGGGGTCAGAGAGGGTGGGGGCACAGCAAGAGGAGTCCAAATGGGCCACGACGTGGTGGGGCCTAGACAGCGGCCACCACATACAAGGTCGTCTCAGACTCCGACTCTGTCTGCGCTGGCCACTCTCATTGGGGTGGATAACCCTGGGGCTTTATTAAGGTGGAGGGAGCAGTGAAGACCAGAGCAGGTCAGGACCAAATCCCCAGTTCCGTGTGGGCAGCCCCCTCAGTTCTTTAGGGCCAGCCCCGTCCGAGAAACCCAACCAGGAGGGGTCAGAAGGCCAGGCGAGGGTGTTTCTAAACCCGTGATCTGACTTCACAAGCTCATCCTCCACCTTTCCAGTCTCTGAATCACATTTACGCTCCTACCTGGCTTCTGGAATGGAGCTCACACTCTAGCTTTAAGGAAGTTAAGTCACTACTGCATCCCGAGTTCCACGTCCCCAGACATGGGGGGGATGCCTCCATCTCTCTTCCTGTGAGGATGGCTCGTGTCCCCGCAACTTCAGCTCACTCAGAGCAGTGTCCTTGTGCTGTGGGAGACCCGGAGACCCCAGAAATCCTCAGTTTGATTTCTGTGATCATCACTGCTTTAGTTTCTTAGAGATATTGCAACAAAGTAGCATAAACTGGGGGCCTCAGAACAACAGAAACAGAAATGTCTTGTGTAGTGGGGGAAGCCAGGGAGGAGCCGAGTGGCACCCCAGGCAGAAGCCCTGCTTTGTGTGGTCCTACTGACTTGATGGCCATCGGCAGGGGCGAGCTTTCAGGACTTAGGTTGTGGGACCTTCTAAGGGGAAATGCCCTGAGAGGTGCCGGCTGAACTGGGCCCATTTGTCCCTTCCACAGAATTTAGGAAGTTAACCATCCTGCAGGAAGTGCAGCCTGGTTTCTCCAATAAATGCAAAGAATAAGGAGAGAGAAAGAGAGAGGAAGAGAGGAAGAAGACACCCAGACACAAGGAGACTTTGAAAACATATTAAGTCCTGCAGCATGCAGGCACAATTTCGTTTCTATTCAAAGAAGTGTTCAAAGGTATACATAGACAGCACCTATAGCTCAGTGGTCAGGGGGCTGGCCACATACACCAGGGCTGGTGGGTTCAAACCCAGCCAGGGCCTGCTAAACAGTGACAACTGCAACAAAAAATAGTCGAGCATTGTGGTGGATCCTGTAGTCCCAGCTACTTGGGAGGCTGAGACAAGAGAATCACTTAAGCCCAAGAGTTGGAGGTTGCTGTGAGTTGTGACACCACAGCACTCTACCAAGGGTGACAACTTGAGACTCTGTCTCAAAAAAAAAAAAGTATACATATACATATGAGGCAATTGGAAATTTGGACACCAGCTGAATATTTGGTGATACTAAGGAATTACTATTCACGGTTTTTAGGCACAGTGATAGTATTGTGGTTAGATTCTTTAAAGGACGTGCTGAATAAAAAAAAAAAAAACTAAACCTTTGTGTGTAATTGTGATTGTTGGGATCATGTTAGTGTTTCACATGTTGAACAAACAAAAGTAAATCAGAAAGTCTGGAGAGAATCCACCTGCTGATGGTGGTCTGGAGAAATCTCCATCACACACAAAGTTGAGGGCCTTGTGGGGACTTGATGTTTGAATCAGAGGTTCAGCACATCCTGGTCTAAGGATGTGCTATCACAGAGGTACATAAACTCATAAAGTAGGGAGCAAGATGTTATGTGTGAGCTCTGACAATTAAGTTCACAAACTCATCCTAGAAAAAAATGCTCTCCACCTCACAGCTGAATATGGTCACCTCTGAAGTCCTCCCCTGGGAAGCTGTGTGCCCACACCAGCACCTAGTCCACCCTCCAAAGCAATTTGGGAACTCTTTTTCTGGAACGACTCTCAGAGCTATTATCGAACAGCACACAAAACCCCCCAACAACAGTAACTAATGCCCCTTCACGAGACACTGCCCCAGGTCAACACAACACAGCTGTGAAACACTGATACACCAGTAGTGAAGCCTTCCCAGGTTTTTTTGGACAGTGCTGCCAATGTAAGTGCATGGTGGCAAGTTTGCAAACTTAATTGTCAGGCCCCATACAAGGACAGTTCTGATGGTCATTCCAGAAAAAGAGTTTCAAAATTGCTCTGAAGGGTAGACTAGGTGCTGGGCACACAGCTTCCCAGGAGGAGGCCTTGGCAGGTGACCGTACTGGTGGATACTCAGCAGTGAAGTATGCAGCACATTCCTCAGGATGGCGTCATAAAATCGTCAGACCTTGTACTACATATGTTGATTCTTCTAGAAAGAGACTCCACTGCTTCCGTCAAATTCTCAAAATGGCCTCTGACTCAGTAGATTTAGAAACCACTCTTCCAGAGAAAAGGCACCAGGGGCTTGCCTCTGCAGCATGCAGGAAAGGTAAAGAGCCACTCCTCTGCCTTGACGGACCTCATTCTTCCTGGAAGATTCCAGAAAGATGAGCAGCTGCTCCTTGCTCCTCTTGGTCCAGCACCACCCTCGGAGTGAATGGAGCCGTTTTGAGGCAGCTGTCACCAAGGCTTCCAGGACAAAGCAACTGGCTCAAAGCCTTGTTAGCTCAGAATCCTCAAGCCCAGGTTTCAGCTGAACAAACAACAGTGCATTCAAACAAACAACTCTTTCTGTGTGCAGGAGGTTAAAAGTTTTGTCCTTGATGATGACCAAAGTCTCACCTGGGTAATAATTATCCACACATTCCAGGCCACTCAAGAGTCCAGACCTTTCCTTGCCTCTCAGCTGCAGCATTTAACAACCACTTCAAGGGGTGCAGCCGGGGGAGCTGAGCAGCAGGCACCATCTTCCCTAAGATCCTTCAGTTTGGTATTAGCTGGCGAGAGGGAAACACATCTTGGCAGCAGTTTAATGCTGTCATTAAGTCGTCACAGTTGTTCCAGTGCTGCTCCAGAGAGAAAGATGATCCGACGGACCTCAGAATGCCGCCATAGAACCCTCCAGATAATTGCTTTTCCACATTTCAAGGACCCTTCAGTGACCATCCACCATGTGCCAAGCACTGTTCTAGGCACTGGGCTCGCAGTAGATGGTGAGACACACCACTACCCTCCGGAACTCACAGAAGACCGTCCATTGTATTAAAATGTATTCATTTATTAAAATAAATAAAATGTATTTATTCTCCACCTAGAGGACTCCTGGGTTCTGCTCTGCTTTTCCTAAACGGCATTCTGTGAACACATGACAGTGTGTCTGGGAGGGATTGAGAAAGGCCACCTGGCAGCATCTCGTGTTTCCCAAGAGAAGATGGGAAGACGCTAATGTTACCCTGGCTCGGGCTCTGTGGATCCTGCAGCAACGAAACATCTCAGGTGATCATGAATTCTCTGAGTTTTTTTATTTTTTAAAGTTCTTCTTCATAAGGATTTACTTCTTTAATTTTTAATTTTGTTTTTTAAGTGGTAAATAATGTATGTTTTTATCATGCGTAACCTGAAGTTTTGAAGAACATATACATTGTGAAATGCTTCCAGCGAGCTAATTAGCAAAGGCATGACCTCACATAGTTACTGTTTCTCTGATGAGAGCATAAAACACACACCTACTCTCTTTCATCACATTATCATTAACTAAAGTTGCCTTACTGACAACGGAGCTCTTGAAATTTACTCCTCCACTCTAATCACAATCAGACATTCTTTGACCAACACCTCCCTGTCCTCTCAGCCCCTGAAACCATGCCAGGGTGGTAACAGCCGTTCTACTCTCCGTGTCCAGGAGATCAGATTTTTCAGGTTCCTCACACGAGTGAGACCCTGCAGCTTTTGTCTCTGTCCATTCCTGACTTATTTCACTTAGCGTAATGTCATTCAGGATCATTCACATTGTCACAGACGGCAGGACTTTGTTCTTTTTATGCTTGAATAGTATTCCGCTGCGTCTGTGCACCACAGTTTCTTCACCCACTCATCCCTGGATGGACACATGATGGTGTGTTCTTCGGAGCTTCTGATCGGGGACGCAGAGGAAAGAACCGCAGACAGAATGATAATTTAAGGGAGACCGGGACTCGCTCTGGTTGGCGGCCCAGCTAAACTTTACTGATTACCTTATATACTTTCCAACATTCAGTAAGAATTTAACACATATACAAAGAGGTGAAGTAACATTAGGAAGCTACCATTTAAGATTACAATTTAGTGTGAAGGCTGAGGAACACATATACAATTGATTTTG
>NW_003852531.1:4678839-4683326 GCF_000181295.1 Otolemur garnettii | reverse complement strand
TGCCGTGGCATCACAGCTCACAGCAACCTCCAGCTCCTGGACCTAAGCAATTCTCTTGCCTCAGCCTCCCAAGTAGCTGGGACTATAGGCGCCTGCTACAACACCCATCTATTTTTTTTTTTTTGCAATTGTCATTGTTTGTTTGGCGGGCCCGGGCTGGATTTGAACCCGCCAGCTCTGGTGTATATGGCTGGCGCCCCAGCCTCTTGAGCTACAGGTGCCGAGCCTACTTTTACTTTTATTATCTGTGCTTTGCGGTTCTACCCAAAAAATCCTTGCCTGGATCTATATCTTGAAACATTTACCCTATGTTTTCTTCTAATAGTGTCATGGTTTCAGGTCTAGTCTTACACTTCAGTCTTTAGTCAATTTTGAGTGACTTTTTATAGACAGTGAGTGATGAGGACCGAATGTCACTGTTCTGTGTGTGGACACCCAGTTTTCCTGACATTGTTTATGCAAGAAATTGTCCTTTCCGCATTGTGTGTTCTTCTTGCATCTTTGTCCGAAATCAGTTTGTTAGAAATCCAAGGATGATTTGGCGCTGTCTGTTCTGCTGCACCCGTCTGTGTCTGTTTTTGCGCCAGTGCCGGGCTGATTTGGCCACTGTAGCTTCGTAGCACACTTTGAATCAGGTAGTGTGATGCCTTGCAGCCTCATAACCTTGTTCTTTTTATCTCAAGATTACCTTGAGTATTTAGGGTCTTTTGTAAATCCATACAAACTTCATTTGACCTTTTTTCTATTTCTGTAAGGAATGTATTTTGCATTGAATCTAAAGATTGTTTTGGGTAGTAAGAACATTTTAATAATATCAATTCCTCCAACGCATGAACATGGGATATCTTTTTTTTATTTGTGTCTCTTTCAATTTCTTTCATCAGTGTTTTATAGATTTTACTGCAGAGATCTATCAGCTTAGTTAAGTTTATTTCTAGGTAATTTTTGCTAACTACTATAAATGAGATTATTTCCTTGATTTTTTTCAGATAGTTTACTATTAGTGCATAAAAATGCTATTTATTTTTTATATATTGATTTTATAACCTCCAGTTTTACCGAATTTGCTTTTTTGTTCTAACAGCTTTTTAGTAAAGTGTTTAGGCTTGTCTGTGGATAAGTCATGTCATCAGCAAACAGGGACAAATTAACTTCCTCCTTCCTAATTTGGGAATCTTTTAAGTCTTCTTGTCTATTTTCCCTGCCTAGTACTTCTAATATTATGTTAAATACAAGTGGTGAAAGCAGGACGGTGCCTGTGGCTCAAAGGAGTAGGGTAGCCAGCCCCATAGGCCGGAGGTGGTGGGTTCAAACCCAGCTCCTGCCAAAAACTACAAAAAAAAAAAGTGGTTAAAGTGGTGAAAGTGGCATCTTTGTCCTGTTTCTATTTTAGAGAAAAAGCTTTCAACTTTTTGCCTCTCAGGGTGATGGTGGGTGTGAGTTTTTGTATGTGGCGCTTATTGTGTTGAGGTATATTCCTTCTATACCTCATTTCTTTAGATTTTTATTATGAAGTGATATTCAACTTTGTCAAATAGTTTTTCTGCATCTATTAAGATGGTCACATGGTTTTATTTGTTTTCCATTTTATTGTTGTGATGTATGACCATCCTTGCATTCCTGGTATGAATCCCGCATAATCGTGGTAAATGATCTTTTTGATGTGCTATTGAACTTTGTTTGCTGGTATTTTGTTCAAGACGTTTGCATCTATTTCCACCAGTGCTGTTGCCTGTAATTTCCTTTTTTTGTTGTGTTCCTGTGTCCTTTTCTGGTTTTAGTATCAGGGTAGTGCTGATCTTATACAAGAATTTGGAAGGATTTCCTTCTCTTCAAGTTTTTTTTTTGGGAATAATTTTTTAAATGATATTAGTTCTTCTTTAAGTGTTGATATAATTCACCATCAAGTCTTTAATTCCTAGGTTTTTCTTTGTTTGGAGTTTTTTATTAATAACTCAATATATTTATTTGGTCTGTTCAGATTTTCTGTTTCTTCATGGTTTAATCTTGGTAGGTTACATTCATTTGGGAAAAAGTCCTCTTCCACATACCCTATAATATCAATCAGAAGCATATTTGGAAATGCCGTCTTCTGGATGGCTCATCTGCCCCATCCCAACAGTCATAATGTGCAGAGCTCATCAGCTTTTCCATCGCCCCACCTCTCTGGTTTGTCCCTCTGGTCGCTGGCACCGTCTCCCACTCAGTGACACTGAACTTGTTTCCTCACCAGGCTCAAGGCTGTCTCTTCTTCATGCCAGTCCCCATGCTCTGCCTCTGCCTGGGCCGTCTTTCACTCCAGCCGCCCCTACTGGGCCACCACTCTTCAAAGCAGTCCCGTATTCCTCCATCACGCTACCCAAACTCCCCAGTTCTCTCTTGAGATGCTGGCAGGTGTGGTAATTATTTGCAAAAATGGTCCCATAGTTTTCTCTAGCTCTGTATCACCACACTTTTGCAATCTGATTCTCCTCCCATCAAAAGGAGGAAACTATTTACTGACTCCTGAATTTGGATTGTTCAAAGTGCTGTGGCCAAAAAGACATTATAAAATGTGGCATGGCAGAGATTTAAAAAGTGCTTGTGCGTTGGAGCTTGGACTGTTTTTATGCTCAGAATACTTCTGCCACCAAGGAAATGAGACCAGATTGGCCCTACCAAAGGATGAAAGCCACACAGCTACTGCCCAGATGGCAGTGGGCTGGGTGCTGGACACACGAGTAATGTCATCCTGGACAGCCCAACTCCAGCTGAGTTGACCCTAGTCAGAAAAGCCCTCAGAGACAAAAGAAACCTGGCAAATAAGTTATGTTTGTTGTATGAAGTCTCTACATTTGGGTTGGTTTCTTATTTAGCAGAACTTGCCTGAGGCAGCACCTCAGAGCTCCTTTGTCTATTCCGGCTTGATCACAGCACCTTGAGCACAGAACCACATTGACTGACCTCCTTCAAAGCTCCCTCAGGACTCAGCATCCTGCCTCACTCATTTAGGGAGCTGAGGACATGTTTGTTGACTGACAATCTTGTCCAAAGTTTCCACTGAGCTTCGTAGATCAGTTAGTAATTTAATTCCTTTAGAAGCCAACCTAGGTCCCCAAGCACCAATTAAAAAACCAACCTGCCACTTCAAATCCTTCTTGGAAAAAGGCTAACAAATCATAATCTTTGCAATCAGCAGTAGGGCCTAAGTAGGGACATTTTGCTAAGGTTTCAAGACACAAAGAATTAATAGAGCCATGCCCTTCGACAGAGATCCTTAGACTCAGATGCCCCTCTAATCTCTCCTTCCTTGTCTGCAGAGAATTTGAGGCCAAAAGGAATGTAGAGGCCCCTAGTTCAAATGAGTTGAGGGGGGATGATTAGAAATAGCATTTCAGGCATTAAAATGGGAAAGCAAACAAAAGGGGGGAAGCAAAGTTTTCCATTTTTTTAAAATCTTTTTTGTTTTTGAATTCACCACTTCTGGCATATGGGGCCAGTGCCCTACTCCTTGAGCCACAGGGCCGCCCAAAGTTTTTGTGTTTTGAAACAGAGTCTCACTGTGTCACCCTTGGTACAATGCCGTGGTGTCACTGCTCACAGCAACCTGCAGCCCTTGGGCTTAGGTGATTCTCTTGCCTCAGCCTCCCAAGTAGCTGGGACTATAGGTGCCCACCACAACCATTTTTTTTGATAGTTCAAAAAAATTGCATAGAGATAAAAGACATTATCATCTAAAAATACCTCTACAAAAACAAACAGAAGAGTTTCACTTCAAGGCTGAAAATTGGACTATACAATCTGTAAGATCTTACAAATATATAATCCTATGTGTAGTTCTGACATCCTGAGATTCATCAGCTCATAACAAAAGGCAAGGGTTTCTACAGGGTCCTGTGAGACAGAAGGTCACTGAGAACATTCTAAATTACTGTCTGGGAGAGGAGGAGAAACCCATTACCTCTTTCCTGCCTATTTCTCCCTTTTGAAATGAGAATGTCAATCCTACACCTGTCCTACCGTTGTATTTTGGAAGTAAATAACTCGCTTTGATTTCACAGGCTCACAGCTGGAAGGAAATTGGCCTCTGGATGAACTGTGCCCTCAGCCTCATCCCTGCCTGCTTTAGATGAGAATGTCTCCTCCAAAATTCATGTTAAAATTTAATTGCCACTGTGAGGTAAAGCCTTTCAGAGGTGATTAGGTCATGAGGGCTTTCAATCCAGAGTGGTTTCATAGGAAGAAGGCCTATACTGTCGGAGGGGGTGAGTTGTTCTGGAAGGAGCTCCAGATTAAGGGCGAGTCAGGGAGGGGTGAGTTGTTCTGGAAGGGGCTCCAGGTTAGGGCGAGTCAGGGTGGGTGAGTTGTTCTGGAAGGGGCTCCTGATTAAGGGCGAGTCAGGGCAGGGTGGGGTGAGTTGTTCTAGAAGGGGCTCCAGATTAAGGGCGAGTCAGGGTGGGGTGAGTTGTTCTGGAAGGGGCTCCAGGTTACGGCGAGTCAGGGCAGGG
>NW_003852531.1:4676301-4676598 GCF_000181295.1 Otolemur garnettii | reverse complement strand
GATTAAGGGCGAGTCAGGGAGGGGTGAGTTGTTCTGGAAGGGGCTCCAGATTAAGGGCGAGTCAGGGAGGGGTGAGTTGTTCTGGAAGGGGCTCCAGATTAAGGGCGAGTCAGGGTGGGTGAGTTGTTCTGGAAGGAGCTCCAGGTTAGGGCGAGTCAGGGTGGGTGAGTTGTTCTGGAAGGGGCTCCTGATTAAGGGCGAGTTAGGGTCTCATTTGTTGTCTTTGTCTCATGTCCTCACTCACATGCCTTCTGCCAGGAGGTGACCCCTGCCAGATGCCAGCACCATGCTCTTGGA
>NW_003852531.1:4641908-4676162 GCF_000181295.1 Otolemur garnettii | reverse complement strand
AAAAAAAAAAAGCAGAGTAAGGCAAATTCTCAGGTGTTAATTTACACAGCATAGTAGCCATAAAAAGGGAGCATGAAAATGACAGAAATATCACGAGCTGTGGTTATTAGGGAAGTCTGCGTGGACAAAACAGACATGTTGGGCTTTACGGAATGAACGAGTTGTGGGAATTTCGGAGCAGAAATGAGTGAACCTGAGTGTCAACAAGCGAGAGAATGTACGTCCAGGATGCGGGCCACATTGGCAGCAAAAAGCCTTCTCAAGACTTGTAAAAAGTGAGCAGAGCAGGACTCAGGTGCAAAGGGCCAGTCAGTGCTCCACACTGACTATGCGCGGAAGCCAGCAGCAGCCCAGCTCCCCCAGACCTGATCTCACATAACGCACATGGGTGAGCCATGCAGGGAAACACGGCCAGTGTTTAGGGCCAGACAGGAGGGGAGGCTGCCTGAAGAAGTTGTCTTCAGGAAGACCCACAGGCTGAATAGACGTTAGGAAGAAATCAGCTTCCATTGACTTCTGGGGTAACGGGGAGCTACTGCAGGTTCTAGGGAACCAAACGGCACAATGCAGAAGAGTTTTCATTTTGTTCTTTAGAAGTGTTTCTAGTGAAGAAAAGAAACAAAGGCAGGAGTCTTCAAAAATATTTTAAATTGGTCACTAAGGAAATTAGGAAAGGCACCTTTCATGTTAGGCAGAGCAGGCACTGCTGAGGGGTGGTCACAAGACAACCTCTCGCTTCCCCTAAATGTGCTTTTCCTGGAGGAGACTCAGAGCCAGAGCTCAGCCATCCTTTTCAGAGTCTGAAAAGTCAGCGAAAGCCCTTCCTTCTGGAAGGAGCAGGTCCCAGGTGTGAAGCTCTGAGAAGTCTCAGCAGCGGAGAGGAAATGTGCATCTCTGTGGCGCGGGGAGCTGCATGGACCCCGGACCCTTCCTGAGGGCTGAATCCACATTCCTAGCCAGTGTCTCTCCCTTCAGCTGTTTGCCCACCTGAACCCAGCCAGGCCACCATTCCCCACTGCTTTGCAGGAGGAGCTAACTGAAGACAGCTGTGCTCAAAGTGAGGCCAGGAAGCCCCTCCTGCCCCCCGGGGGCTTTGCATCACAAGGGGACATTATTTCCTTGACTAGGAAGGCTGTGTTTGTCTGAGCCCCCAGGGAGCTGATGAGGTGACGCTGTGGGGACCTCTGGGCTATGGGCAGAGCAGCCCCTCTCCCCAGATGGCCCGAGTTCAGCAAGGCAAATGGACCCAGTCTGATTGGACCCAGTTTGTTGGCCAGGAAATTCAGCAAGCTCGTTCCTCATGAACTATACAAATTAGAGGTCTGCCCCCAGCACAGAGCCAGAGGCAGTTTGTATGTCAGGAGCTATTTCCATGGGAAGTAATGTATTCCTTTTCCAGGAAGACCCGAGTGCTGCACGTCACAGCAGCAGAAATGCAAGCTGCCCGTAAGTCCTGGTGTGTCTCAACGCAGGTCCTGAGATTAGACCTGAAATTGGCCATGGCTCAGATTGTCTCTAATCAGAGGAGGCAGGGGAGGAGGATTTGGCCTTCTCAAAATCAGTCTAGAAATCGTCAACAACAGAGAAGAAACTAGGACACTTGTCCAGATGACTTAGGATAAAACCAGGAACAAGGTACTCAGGCTGTGTACATCATGCAGAGGACACGGGGAGAGTGACTGAAGGCAGGTGTGAGGGGAGACACTGCCCACAGGGACACGGGAGCATCATGCAGGGGACACGAGGGGAGTGACTGAAGGCAGGTGCGAGGGGACACACTGCTGACCCAGACATGGGTGCTTCACTCAGAGGACAACCCATGTGACAAGAGGAGGGTGGGGGGCTGCCACCCACTGGAGCCGGGGGGCAAGCACTCTTATTGACCCCTCTGTACTAACTGGCCCATGGGTCGCATCATTTCAAGTGGGGGAAACGGGATGAGAGTCCCAGGAGCTGCCTGGTGCAAATGACCCCAGCTCTCACTCAGAATGGGCCCTGCATTACAGATGTGCTGACATCTATGTCAGGACACATTCCTCTCCGTCGTCATTGCAAATATCTGCACATCTGCAAAGCAGGGCAACAATTTATTTTGCTTTTCACATTGGCTTGTGTATACAAGGAGCACAATAATCATAAAGAAAATGATATTATTTTTTACTGAGAGCTAAATTTCAGCTTCCACAATGATAAGGAAAACTGAAATATTTGAGTATTCTGCACAACCTTTTGTCCATTCTTGGGCTATAGCCGACGCCCACAGCCCAGGCGGCTGCGGGCCCTTCCTGTGGGTCTTTAGCTCATCCCTTGCTGGCTCTTGCTCTTCACGGAGTCAGGACTAGTCATCAGGACCAGGGGGTTGGCATATGCTGTATTTCTAGCAGGCACTCAGCAAACACCTGGCCAATTGATACTAGTACTCGGCCCTCCTTTCATTTCGGGCCACCCAGTGGTTTGGGCAGGGTCTGCTCTCCTTCCACGCTGAGGTCCAGCCCTCTGAGTGCACGGCTGTGGCAGGAGCTCTGCTGGACATGATGACCTCCTAGAAAGGTGTCCTAAATCACATTTCTGTCTGGCTTCAATAATGTTCTGTTTCCAAGAATTTCAGTTCAAAGAAACTATCAATCGTTCTCTATGTCTTTCTGGCAAGTTTTTAAAATGCAGGTAAAATCATCTTTCTGGCAAATTTTGGAGAAATCTGGTGTCACTGGATGTCAAGAGGCCTAAGTCTTAGCTCTGACTATTCTCAGGCATTAGGATGAGATGGGGTGGATCGTGTCCATCAAGCCTACTAACGCCGTCAGAGAAAGAGGTGTGGAAACAAGTGGCTGGAATTGGAAAGAAAGGCAGAGAGGATCACGGGTTCCTCTCGCCATCCATGGGCTTTTTGGACAAGGTGCAGCAGACTTGTCCAATTAACCACCATCCTTTGTCTTTAACCTTTCCAAGCAGAGCCGGGGGGGGGGGGAGGGCAAATCCGGGAACATAGACTAGCAAGTTGATCCTTTGGGTTCTGAGACCCCAATCTTGTGGGAAAAGCCAGGAAGAAGTTCTGAAGGGCCAGATGGTGTTGCCTTCTCTGTTCAAACCTGGGAAAGCCACGCATCTCAGACTCTATGGCTGTGGTGTGAACGTGGAGATTAAATAGCAAGCTGAGGGGGCCACGGTTTTATTTAAGGAATCAGAATGCAAACGTATATATGTACTGAGTCTGTGCTGTCCAGACTGTCGTAGCCCATCTGATTATCTGGCACCATTATTTGTAAATGTTTGTTAGTGCTGCGGCCTGGCATCTACTAACATTTTGATGGTGCATTTTTTTATCAGATACTTCATATTTGAGACTCGGTCATCCAGACCTTAAAAAGCAAGTCTCGTAAAAACACAGGTCATGGTCGTTAAGAATTCCAGGTGGATTCCCAGAGGCTGCCACGGACCCCACTTCAGAGTGGCCTGTACTTCCAGGCAGTCTTCACAAAGCATTTTCTGCATGTCCACCCTGCACGCAAATAATCACTGTCTTCTCCCAAACAGATATGCTAGTCAGACTCTGACATTAAATCTGGTTGCAGTGTGAGACTACTTGAAACGACCTGAGGAAGCTCCATGCTGTCACGGGGTCCTTCACTTCCCCAGTTTGGTGCCTCTGTGGTCCCCCTGCACATTCAGTTTGGAGCTTAAGGAAGAGAGAGCTGATGTAGCCACACCTGGGAGCAGAGCCCACACTTCTGCAGTGAGCTGGTCTTCTGTTGAGTGTTTGTAATTAGCACCTTCTCTGGGATCTTCTTTGGAATTTGATCTTTTGCAGGAACCCCCAGAGAGAAGGCAGAGGGAGAAAAAGGGAGGGGGAGAGAAATTATCACAGCAGTTTCAGAATTACTGAAGAATGAAGACCCTTTTTAAGGTCAAAACACTTAACAGTTGTATTTTCAGCAACCATTGAAAAAGGAAAATGCTGTCACAAATTCTGTAATGTTTTAAAATACATTTGAATTTTATAATTCTACTTTCACAAAACATCTACTTTTACTTTGAACACAGTACATAATACATTTTACCAATTTTTAGAAGTGCCTCTCATTTAACTCTTCACAATATTGGCGTTGTCACTGGAAACCCATGCTATCTCAGCCATTATGCCAATAATTTAATGCCAGCGCTTGTGTTCTGGTAGCACATAGATAATGCTGGGCTTTACCACTGATAGGTTCCAAATCCCATGCAGTTTGCTGTGGGCAGGAAGCTCAGAGTCTGCTCAGCCCGCAGGCCAGGCCTGGCACTCTGATTTCCAGGCTCCTGGGAGCAATTCTATTCTCCCCAGGGATCTTCTGCTCCACAGGCTGGGATATTACTACTTTGATGTATCTTGTCACTGATATTCACCAACAAATTGTCCCTGGGTATAAAATGCAACACTGTAAATAGCTCTCAGTCTGCTGTGTGTGCCTCAGTCGCTGGGGAAGGGCGTGCAGCTCCTCACGTGGTTGTGCTGGTGCCAGAGTCCTGGGAATTCTCCAGGGTCCAACATTGATGTAGTAGCTGTGAATATGGAATAGTGGCAGAGACCAGAATGTTCTTGCAGAACCCACTGTGTACCTAGCATAATGTCCCAAAAAGTATTAAGACTGGTAGTAAATTGAATTTGAATAAGTTATTTATCGCAAAGTTGCAGCATTTGGAGAAGAATTGGATAACATACTGTGAAATCCCAGGAAGGAGGTCCCAGAAATTTCAGAGGAAGGTTGGGGGAGGGGACGGGAGGCAAAGAAATCAGACAAGCTTGGGGCAGGTATTGGGGGATGGAGTTCAGATCCAGGTAAGAAAATTCTGCCTCTGTCCCGCTAATTAGATGTGACATAATTTTAAAAACACTGGTTTACTGAACCTGTACATCTTCAGGATCCTTTATGTTTCCGGTCTCACATCCACAACCCCGTAGTCCCATTTCACTGTGGTTACCACCTTCCCCCAGTGCTGCTAGCTAATAAATGACCCCAGGCCCAGGTTACCATAGACTCCACATTTGCCATCACCCCTTGTAGCTCCCCGAGGGACAGATCCAATGACTGACCAAGGAAAAGATGCTTGGGAAGAGAGAGAGGGAAACCATGTCCTGCATCAGTAATGTGCACATGCTGAGGCCAGTTTCTGCTGTGTTACCTGGGGCGAGTGAATTGGCCTTTCTGGGCTTCAGTCTCCTCAGCCATAGAGTGGAGACAGTATTGCTTGTCTTGCTGCATTCATCCAAATACTACCCGTAAATCAGATAATAAAGCTCAGTCCATGGCGATGGGAGGCGTTAACGAAACATAATCATCTATTATTGTTATTACTGTACTTACTCTAATTAGTTCTTGAATGCTTTTACTGTAAGCCAGCTGGACAATCCTGGAAGACTCCACTCTGTCCCCTTTCCAGCAGGCTCGTTCATCTTTATGTATCTAGTCTCTGTTGCAATTTCCAGCCTGAGTTAGACGACGCAATCAAGAACACTTCAAGTGTCCCCAAGACACCATCTCGCCTTGCCTGAGTTAACTTTCACTTGTTTTGGGATGGTCTCCAGCTGCTAGGATCCAGGTATGAAATGGGACCCTTCAGATGGAGATGAAGAAAAACAGATATTTTTCATTAGAGCTCACAGTCCTTGTTTCTTATGGGTGGCTGAGTGAAAACTGAAGGTCTGAGGGGGACGTGTCAGCGCCAGAGAGGAGCTCTCCAACCTGGATGTCTGCCTGTGGGCGGTGGGATCCTACCACACACTCTGCAGAGAGCAGGGAGAACCACAGTGCTGGTGGCACTGGGACAGCAAAGAGGAGCTGAGACAGTTCACCCTGGGAGCTGGGGCTAAGGCATTTACTTGGGTCAACTGAGAGAGTTACGATCTGTTATCCACTTCTTTAAAAAAAAATAAGGCAGAAAACACCATTGACAATAACCGAGATATAGAATCAACCTCAATGCCCATCAATAGATGAATGGATAAAGAAAACATGGCGAGTATCCACAGTGGAATAGTACTCAGCCATTGTAGAGAATGAAATTCCATCATTCCTGGCAACATGGATGAGCCTGGAGGACATTATGTTAAGCAAAATAAATGAGGCAGAGAAAAACAAACATTGCATGTTCTCACTCATATGTAGAAACCAAAAAAATGAGCTCATAGAAGTAAAGAGAACTGTGGTCCAGAGAGGGTAGGCAAGATGGGAGGGGGCAGAGCTGGGGCGGAGCTGGGGAGGAGCTGGGGAGGAGCTGGGGAGGAGCTGGGGGAGGAGCTGAGGCGGACCTGGGGGCGGGGCTGGGGCAGACCTGGGGGCGGACCTGGAGCGGAGCTGGGGGAGGAGCCTACACTCACACTCACAGCTGCACAGGAGAGTGTCTGTCTCTGCACACCGCACTGAAAATGGATGGCTAATGCAATTTATCACATATTCTTAAAGAACTAGGAGAGAGGATTTTAAATTTTCACAACACAATTGAAATGATAAATGTTTGGGCTGATGGATGTGCTAATTACCCTGACCTGACCATTACACATTGTGTAAGTGTAGTGAAATATCTCCTAAATATGTACAATTCCCTCAACTAAAAATAAGAGGGAAAATGTTGATCAAGATGATAAAAAAATGTAAAAACTGATAATAGGAGAATTTAAAATTACACATGGTTCACCAGTATGTACGCTTTTGTTTCCATAGGAAATAGGTTTGTTTTCTTCAGTGAGAGCCTGTCAACTGGGGACCAGAGTCTATTTGGTGTAAGTCCTGCCTCCTTTGTGACCTTGGAGGACAGCCAAGCTGACAAGGCTCAACACAGACCCCCAGCCTCAGCCCCATGCACACATGGGAGCTGCCCCAGAGAAAGGCCTGGTTTCCCCTTCCCTGGGTGGTGATGTCAGTACAGGCTGACAGTGGGGGGCTGCTTAAAAACCCACATTCCAGCCTCTTCCTCCTCAATCATTAGGTATCTCAGAATTGCTTAGAACAGGGCCAGCTGTCCAGGGCTCCTCAGAAGATCAGCTGTCACCGAACCCACCGATATAGTTCTCTGGCCCAGAGGCCCCCATGGTGAGGGGTACAGAGGCCTGGGGCAGAGAAACTGCCTCCCATTCCCTAGGAGAGTGGAGAGTGCTCTCTCTCTCTCTTTCTCTCTCTCTCATCTCCAAGTCATAAAGAAAGGGGATGTCCGGTGGCGCCTGTGGCTCAAAGGAGTAGGGCACCAGCCCCATATACCAGAGGTGGTGGTTTCAAACCCAGCCCCGGCCAAAAACTGCAAGCAAGCAAGAAAGAAAAGAAAAGAAAAGAAAAGAAAAGAAAAGAAAAGAGGACGTCCTGGACAGAAGGAGCAGAGGGCGGTGTGCCAGCCTCGCTCTGTGCTCTTTCCCAGAGACTAACTTATGTCCTTTATCTTCACCTTTGGGGAGTGAGATAAAATAGGTATTCACTTTTGTGTACATTTTTGTCTTTTCTAAATGCATTTCTTCCCTAACTTAATGTGTTAAGACATAAGTAACATTCCTTCATCCAAATATTAATATAATATCCATAATATTCATAATGTTAGAATCATCAACATGGCAAAAAAGAAAATTAATACCATCATTTATGACCCATGTTGACAAAATAAGCACCTCACTCACTCCAAAGCTTCCCACAGCAGCACACTCGATGTCTCTTACACTTTGCCAGTGGCAGGACATTGTCCAGGCTTCGGTGCTGTTGTCGGGAAGATGGCGTCCACACAGAGGCATGGAGAATGTGGTTCCTCTGTTTCTGAGGGTGTGTGTCTGTGTCTATGAGTGGACCTGCTGGGGTGGGAGTAGGAGAAACTTCCTGGATAATTTCCACTTGGGGAAATTCCACTTTCACCCAAACTCACATCAACAAGTGCCTGGTGGCCAGCTGAGGGTGGACTCGTGAGACTGGCCTCTGTCTCAGAAAGACAGAAAGTGACTGACTATCAGTGGCTGTCCAGGCTGTGCACGGGCTGAGAGCCAAGGGGCCCTCCTGAAACAGCTCCCACATGCCCTCTGGGTCCTTCCTTCTGAGGGCTGCTCTGCGCTGCTGTCTCCCAGCCTCAGGAGCCCCAGCAGCTCCCACAAGTTGGCATCAACATTGTGGCTTATAGCCTCCCACTTACTAATTGGGATGCCTTGATGCCATCACTTTACACATAGGAAAAAAAACTCTGGAGAGTTAAGTGAGGAGCCAGTTAACAAGAAATCTATCCTTGGTCATGGCAGCACCACTCATAACAGCCAGAAGATGAAGTAATACAAGTCTCCATCCAACAGAGAAGCAAAACAGGGTATATGTGCAAATGGGATATCATACAGCCTTACAGAGAAGGAAGGGCCAGCACACACAGCGCGGGTGGAACTGGAGGCCATCACACTAAGTGACACGAGCCAAGCACGAAGGGACAAATGTTGTCTGATCTCATTTGTATCAGGCACCTGGAGTGGTCAGAGTCACAGAGAAAGAGCAAGTGCGTCTCCAGGGCTGGGCGGGGGCAGTGGAGAGTCACTGTCTGATGAGTACAGAGTTTCAGCTTGGCAAGAGGAAAAGGTTCTAGAAACGAACGGTGGTGCTGCTAACACAACAATGGGAAGGCACTTGATGTCACAGAGCCGTACGCTTTCAAAGACTGGACGGTGAATTCTATGTATACTTTACCACACAAGAAAGACTCTGACTCTCACATAGCCCCTCCCCTTTCTGTTTTCCCTGGGGTGTCACCAGCTGCTCCTAAGACAGTAGCATTTACGCATAGCTGTCTGATTAGCCTAGGCATGAGGAGTAGAGAGAGCCCAGGGATTTGGAGAAAAGCTTTTTTTTTTGAGACAGAGCCTCACTTTGTCACCCTGGGTTGAGTGCCTTGGCGTCATAGTTCACAGCAACCTCAAACTCTTGGGTTCAAGAGATCCTCTTGTCTCAGCCTCCTAAGTAGCTGGGACTACAGGTGCTTGCCACAATGCCCAGCTATTTTGAGAGTCGGGGTCTCACTATTGCTCAGACTGGTCTCAAACTCCTGAGCTCAGGCAGTCCACCTGTTGCGGCCTCCCAGAGTGCTGAGATCACAGGTGTGAGCCACCTTGTCCGGTCTTGGAGAAGAACTTTAACGCAGATGGTTTCTAAAGTCGAAATGCCTTACTTGTGGTCATATAAATGAGGACTGAAAGGAACTATGAGACCATTAAAACCATTAGATTGGTTAAAAGAGTATTACTCCTTTTTTATTTTAATAAAAAATAGTCTCACTTAAATGTTTAAATACCCAAAAATACATCATTTGTCCAGATAATACAGGGAAAGTATCCCACTCACCATGTCGCTCCCCACCTATATCTAAACACAGCTGGACCAGAGCTTCCTGGACTCAAAATGGTGCCACGTTTCAAGACAAGTGGAGGACACAGAAGAGCTGGTGACTCACTGGAAAGATGATTCTATGCCTCATCATTGCAGCATCCCCTGGAAACACCTGGAAAGGAGGAACGGGTGCAGAGAGGGGACCATTTTGCATAAGATAAACTTGAGCTAACAAAATACAGGTAATCAAACAGGAAAATGAAAATTGCTCATTAACTTCTGAGAGTCAATGAACCTGACCGTGAAGATTCAATTGACCCAGGAGAATCCACCCTCAGCCCTCCAGTTGGCCTCAAAACCACCATAGAAGACACAGTCTTCCACCCTGAGGACACAGAAAGGAGAAAGTGGCCAATCTCTCTCCACTCAAGCTCCTTGGGTGAATGGGCACCCAAAGGCTGGCCAGCAGCAGCTGAATGTCCAGGGGTAGCTGTCCCCAGGGATGGAGATAGCAACGTTTCTCAAAATGACTCTACACACTATAAAATGTGCAGAAGAACCAGCTGCATTGCACTCAAGTGTTTGAGTGTGAGCTGTACAGTGCGTGTGAATGTGTCGGCAATTGAGAGTATGTGAGTGAGTGTATGTGCAGAGAGGTACTTGGGAATTTCTACAGCAGTGTGTGGAGCGTGCATGGTTGAGTGTGTGTGAGAATGTGCATGCATGCGTGACAGTTTACATGAGGGTGTATGTATGTCTGTGACGAAAGCATGTGTACATCAGCGTGGTGACGGTGAATGCATGTGAGTACATGTGAGTGTGTGAACATTCTTGTGCATCTCTGTATATTCGAACATGTGTTTACACTGTCTGTTTTTAGATTTGGGTTCTATTGTGTGTGAATGTGTATGTATGAATGTGTATGAATTTGTGTGCAAATGTGTGTGTGTGTGCACCTGTGTGTGGATTTGTGTGGATGTGTGAATGTGTGTGTACCTCTGGGTTTGACATATACATGCATTTGTGTGTCCATCTGTGTGTGCATGTTCTGGGGGCGGGGAGTGTATATAGCTATATGGTGTGTATGTGTCTGGGTTGGTTGTAGATATGTGTATATATCTGTACCTGAACATGTGCATGTGTTTGTATGAATGTGTCTACACATCTGTGTGTGGATGAGTGTACAGTAAGTCTGTGGATGTTTATGCATGTTTATACTATATGATTATGTGTGAGCACATGCATGTTGTGTGTGTGATCTTGTGAATACGTGTGCTTATCTTTGAGCGTGTGCATGTATGTGTGAATGTGTGTGAACATGTGCATATCCATGTCTGAGTATGTGAATTTGTGTGTTATCTGTGTCTGTGTGCATATATGTGGGTGTATGTACACCTTATGTAAGCACATGTGTGTGAATGTGTGTGTCATCTGTGCACATATGTGAAAATGTGCATGTCTGGGTGTGAGCATGTGCATGTGTGGGCATGTGTGTCATCTGTGCATATGTATGGGTGCGTGCACATCTGCGTGTGAGCATGTGTGTGGGTGTGTGCACATCTGTGTGTGAGCATGTGCCCGTGTGTGGATGTGTGTGTCATCTGTGTATATGTACGGATGTGTGCACATCTCTGTGTGAGCATGTGTGTGGACACGTGTGTGAGCGTGTGCATGTTGCATGCATGTGCACATGTCTCTGTGTGAGCGCGTATGTGGACATGTGTGTGAGCGTGTGCATGTTGCATGCATGTGCACACGTCTCTGGCAGTGAGGAGAACATGCAGGTTGCCCCTGTCCCATGGTGGGCGTCTCACTCACCACAGGCACATAGAAGACCCTCGTGTCCTCCTCTCTTCCCAACCCCAAAGCCATTGTGACAGCTTGTTTGGAGATGGTCCCTCCTTAGGTGGCCCTATTTGTCCTTGTGAGCAGCACCCCGTAAACAAGATGTCTGGGCTTGAAAGTCACCGTGCCCATCTGCCTCTGTTCTGGCCCTGTGACTTCCGGGTTCCCCTTCATGCTGTCACAGCCCACAAACTGGAGACCCCAGGTGCAGGCACAGTGACACCACAGCAGGGTGCACCCCGACACAAGGCATGCACGAGATGTTTTCCGTCACCCCAGGCTATGGGCAGTGAGTATTTTCTGAGGCTTGCCAAGGAGAAAGCTTTCATAGAGAGGTGCTGGTAGGTCAGTTCTCCTGGAGTATATAGCTCCCCTGTTCCAGGATTTATGAGCCATGTGTGCGGATTCTCCTGAAAACATTCAGTTGAATTCTCAGTGCTCAATCTTACTTAATCTGAAACTATAAACTTCTTAAAACTTGTAAAACCCCTTTAGTCCTAAAATAGTACCAATTTGTTGCAGGAAAAGCCAAGGCCTTCAAGGTGGCAAATGAATGGTGAGGGACACTCAGGCGCCCACAGCCGTTTACAGGCCAGTGATTCATATGCAGGAAAGAGGTGGCCTTTTCCCCAAGTCCTTCAGGTGGTAAAATCTCTGCAGCCAGGCTGTTTCCATGAGGGGTGGAGAGAGGGCTGCGGTCACAGCTTCCCCGGCCGGCCGGAGGTCAGGCCCTGGGGACAGCTGCGGGCCTTGCTCTCCTGGAGCTCGGGGTGGGGCTCCTCAGAAAGCACTCCTGAGCTTCCACCTCCAACTTGTTCAGAAAGTTGAGAAGATAAATGGCAGAAGATGGGAGCTGATCTTCCTCCAGGGACTGGCACCAGCTGGTTTGGTCCTGGCAGGGCGAGTAACTTGAGCTCCAGGAAAATGAATTTTCTGTCTGAGCAAAATGTATTCCAATGAAGAGAGGTGGCTGCTCATTGCACTGATGGCTGAGACTGTGGAGAAGAGGACAGTTTGTGCCACAGAGCTGGGGACAGCTGGCGCCCAGCCTGAGAGGGCAGGGACAGAGAAGGCAGATCTCCCCCAGCTTGGTGCTGTCTACATGGAGAAAGTCACAGGACAGGACTTTGGAATCAAACTCCTGTTTCATCCTTCTAAGAAAAGATGGACTTGAGCAGTGCCTGCCTGGACCCCTCTGCCAGGGGCATGTCCCTCTGAGGGCCTGTGTGCTTTGGGGATCCTTTCAGACTTGGACCTGAGTCCCCCATCCACACAATGGGGGCGTTTTAGTGTCCTGTGGAATGTGAGAGGCACATGGCAGGTGGGGCTGTGGAGCCCTGGGCTGTAGCAGACATGGGGGACAGCTGATGAGTCTCCCAGTCAGCTCCACAAAACCTGACATTCTTGTTGCTCTTTCTTCCCTTTTCTCCCAACTAGTGATGCTGACCCCCACGAGAGGCAGTGCATCAGTCGCTCAGACTCAGCACTGCACCCCAACACGCAGCCCCACCCGGATGCTGGCAAAGGGAAAATGAAGAAGGCCCATGTTGGCCTCAGGGGACAAAGAGGAGGATGGCCCACCCCCATCCTCATAGCGCCGTCCGTGCAGGACATGCTGGCCATCCCCACTGCCTGACTCTAACCCTAACCCTAAGCCACAGCATGGTCTGGCTGTGCGCAGAGCCCAACGTGGCATGGGCAGCCAGAGGTGAGAGACGTTTCCAGAAAGTCCTGAGCAGTGTGCCTCATCCTGCCCCCCCCCCAACATTGAGTTCCTGTGCAGGGTGGAGGGTCACCTTTTCCAGACACCTCTGCCTTCCTTTCTCTCACTCCGGGTGCTGCTCTTCTGACACAGCACTGCCACTTCTTGAGGAGAGATGGGACACGTTCCCTCCCTCTGCACCTGGCCCATTTGCGTAACTATCTTGTCCAACAGAATGTAGCAGAAGTCATGATGGATGGCTTCTGAGATTAGGTCATAAAGGTGAGGTTTCCATGTGGCTGGCTCTCTCTTGGGACCTGTGTCTTGGGAGCCTTTAGCTTCTAGGTAAGAAGCCTGCCTACCTTGAGGCCACCATGCTGGAGAGGCCACTGGGAGACAGACTCGCCCAGGGAGCCCCCACAGCTCCAGCCGCCCACTGTGTGAATCTCCCTGGCCCAGGCACCAGACATGCAAGAGAGTGCCTCTGGGTGATTCCAGCCCAACCTACAGTCTTGCTTTGGGGGCCCTGACAGCATGGAACAGAGACAAGCTGTCTCTGCTGTGTCCCGTCTGACCCGACCTGACCCACAAGACCTGTGAACTTAACAGGTGTCATTGTTTTAGGCACTGAGTTTTGGGCTGGTTTGTTGCAAGACCATAGTAACTGGAGCAGGCAGAGCAGAGGCCTTTCTCTGAGGGATGCATTTGCACTGGGGTCTGAGCGGCGGGCGATGCCTGACACAATCAATAAGTTTGTTCTTTTACATCAGACATTCTTTCACCAGAAAAAATCTTATGGGTCCCTCATTTCCTGGCTGTGATGTTGATCCAGGGAGGAAGGAGGAAGAAGTTACATTCAACCTGGAGCTCCAGTGTCCTCAAGCACCTTCTAGGAAACACTGGATTTGTGGGATGTCACTAACTGTTCTCAAGAGGGGGCAAATCTACAGGGGAGAGAGGGAAAGGGCATGGGCAAACCTGAGAAACGCCAAGTGTAGCAGAGCTGAGGGTGCCTAGCCGCATCCTCATGGCACGGTCCATGCGGGACACGCTGGCAGCCCCCACTGCCCACCCTGGAACTCACTCCCGAGGCTCTCCCAGCTTGCACAAGATGGAAGCTGCCAGAGCCTCCTGGGTAAGTGATGGCTTGAAGGGGGGTGACCAGCTCACCTCCTTACCAAATGGTCTAAACGAAACACTGAAACACCAAAGTGGTCTTGATTAAAACTGCAGAATTTTGACCCAGCAAAATTGTGTCCAGGTCCTCGCATCTCATCTGAGTGTGCACAACCCTCAGGGCCCCAGTCTAGAAGCAGCAGGTGAAGGCAGGAGAACGGACTCAGCGCCTGTGCTCTTAACCACCTCACAGTCAACCTGCTGAGCACAGGGACGCGAGTGAGACTCCACTTAGAATTCCCCTCCCTTTCCCCACATGTTCTTCTTTGCAAAAAGGAAATCATAAAAAATCTGGAAACAGGCTGAGCACCAGTAGCACAGTAGTTACAGCACTGGCCATATACACCAAGGCTGGTGGGTTCAAACCTGGCCTGGGCCAGCTAAACAACAATGATGACAATCTCAACAAAAAATAGCCTGGGGTTGCGGCAGGCGCTGATGGTCCCAACTACTTGGGAGACTAAGCCTAAGAGTTTGAGGTTGCTATGAGCTGTGATGCCACAGCATTCTACAGAGGGTGAGGTAGTAAGACTCTGTCTCAAAAACAAAGAAGAAAAAAAGTCTGGAAACATTGATATAAAAAAATCTCTAGCAGCAGAAAAAAGTAGAACTAAAGAAACAGTAAAAGTCTCATAATTTAACCAGATTCATGGTTAAACAGATGGTGTCTTCCCAGCATGTCTTACACATTCAGGACACAGTGGCTCTCTGTGGCCTCTACTCCAGGGAAATAGGATGTGTGTGGGTCACTTTGCCTGAGTTACAGCCTTTATCTCCTGATTCTCCATTTGAAACACTTTCTTTCTTTTCTGTTTCCCATAGGCTGGCAAAGACAGGATGCCTGTGTGAAGGAAGATGCTGAAAGTTGGAAATTTTTAAAAGTACAATTTGAGTAAATGAACAAATACAAAGGTTGGTTTTTAAGTAGATTAATGATATTGACAAATCCCTAGGAATAGTGACCAAAAATTAAAAAAAGAATAAACAAATCCCATGTGAGAAATGAAAAAGGGATATGGCTACAGACCCTACAGACATTTACAATGCAAGAGTCTATTATTAAAAACAACTTTCTCAAACAGAACTGAGAATTTGGATAACAGGGATAGATTCCTTTCGAAATATTTACATTTAAAAGCTGATTCAATAGAAAATTTGAAGAGTCCTTTACCTTTTAAATAAATTGTATCCCTCATAAAAAGAATCTGTCTTTATAGAACACATCAAATACACACTATTTCACCAGTGGATTCTTCTAAATTTTCAGGAAGAAATAACACAGATCTTACAAAAACTCATCCAGAGAAAAGTGTAGTTAATGCTATTTAGTTTCAAACTATAGGGTGTCCCAAAGTCACCACACACCAGGAAACTGGAAATTGTAGCTAAACGTAAATTTATTCACAAAATATTCATTACAAAATTTTGTAAGATATTCACTACATGTTGCCCCTCTTTCTACCACCCCCCCACGCACACACACATGCCATGTCTTCTCGCCTACCCATGGCAAACAGGTCCCCAGATATCTGTCGTTATAATCTCTCATGCACATGACAACCTGGGGGACACACTGTATGATAAATACTGAGACTGTCTCATTGCTCTCTTTCTTCCGTGCCTCTGTGGAGTCAGAAGTCACCTTTGCACAGCTGTGCAGCCAGGGCATCCTGGGTTATCCCCCGCCAGAGTCTGGGCTGGGAGGACGGACCTACAGCCGATATTCCTGAAATCCAGGGATTCATCCCTTTCCATCCCCACCACATTCTTTTGTTAGATCTTGGCTGAAACTGGGCTGGGGTTATGGCTACCTCAAAAATCAGTAACAAGGGCAATATATATATTTTTAATATGTCATTCTTCCTAATTATTCAGATTTCTAAAAATCTCTTTTCTATCATGATTTATAGGGATGCATGATTTTAGCTAACTGCTGCCATAATGTGTATGTGATTTCATGAAATGCTATTTCATTTAATAGTGCTATAAATGTTCTTTAGTGTTGCTTAATAATGGTTATAGTTATCACTTATCCTTAGAATGAAACTTCAACCTATGCTCTTCAGCTGTGCCATCTCATGCGCTCTCACTGCTCATAAGCAGTTGTTATTTATTTATTTATTTATTTTTTGCTTTTGGTAAGAGTTTTCTTCACTTTCCAGCCTTAATTTTTTCTTTCTTTACATTATTCACAATATAAATTCATCACATGTATGCATGTACACTTAAGCAGACATACCATTTTCCTGAATTTATCCTACAGAAAATTATATAGATGCATGTGTGAGTATATTTATTGCACATTTTTATGATGACTCAAAAACTCACTGGCAGCAAAGTCAATGCCCACTGGTATAAAATTATTTAAACAAATTATATTTCACACACTACAGTGTCATTAAAAAGAATGAAGTCCATCACAAAATGTGAAATACATTGCATATTTAAACTTTTTAAAAAGGAGCAAGGTATAAATAGTTTATGAAAGATGATTTCACTTCAATCTGGGAGGGTTGCCAATAAACATGTATTTCACAGTTTAGAAAGTTCTGCAGTGTTATTTTGACAACAAGAAAATATAATATCTATCGCTAGGAAAAATATAAAGGAAAGGGTACTTAAAACATAAATGTAGATTTTTTAACAGAGACTCCACAATTCCACCATATTCTAGGCATAGACACCAAAATTAATAGTCACTTGCAGGAAACAAAGTCTTCTGGGATTCTAGGGTATCACTAGGAATCATTTTTGAAAGTATGGATGTTTTTAATGATTCAATAAATATTTATTGAGCTAATGAGATGGGCCAGGCACTGAAACAAAGTTTCTCATCTCATAGAGTCAACATTCTATTCTGTGAACACAGACCCAAACGTATTCTGTGAACACAGACCCAAACGTGGAGGCCGGGGTGGTGGCTCATTCCTGTAATCCCAACACTCTGGGAGGCTGAGGTGGGTGATTTGCTTGAGCTCAGGAGTTTGAGACCAGCCTGTGGAAGAGTAAGACCCTGTCTCTACTAAACAAACAAACAAACAAACAAAAAACTAGCCAGAGCTGTGGTCTGTAGTGGGGACCTATAGACCCAGCTACCCAGGAGGCTGGGGTTAAGAGGATCACTTGAGGTCAGCAGTCTGAAGTTGCTGTGAGCTATGATGCCACAGCTCTCTACCCAGGGTGACAGACTGAGACCGTGCCCCAAAACAAAACTATATATATATGGAAACAAGTAAAGTAATTATAAACTGTACATTAGAGATGAATGCTAAGAACAAAATACCCGTGGTGATAAAATAGTGAGAATGAGAGACACGCGTTCGTAGGACAGTTGGAGAAGGTCTCTGTGAAGGCAGCACATGGCCCAGCACCAGGAGAGTGGGGACAAGCCAGCCGAGGAGGACCCAGCAGGTGGCTCTCCAGGCAGTAGACTGATCAAAGGCCAGAGGGATGGTGCTTCTAGTATTTAAGCAAAACCAGGAAGGCAATGCTACAAGATAAATACCAACTTTGCAATTTGTATGGCATTATAACATCTCAAACCTGTGATTCTGAGAAAGATAAAAGAATTATCAGTAGCCCAAAGGGCAGAAGGATTGAAGTTTGAGCTCAAGACCCACAGATAAACATCCTTGGTTTTGTTTCTAGGTTAGCACAAGTCATCATTCAGCCTCACCACAGACGGTCTTTTCTGTTGACCTAAATGTCACCCAACTCATACTGTGGTGATTTAGAGTTGAAAATCCCCAGGGGTCAGTGTGAACATTTTTTTTTTTTTTCCCCTTTCCTGTTCTGTTTCTGATTTCCCCTGGGAGTACTTCCTTAATAAACTTCCAGCATGGAAATCTCCTTCTAGGGTTTACCTCTGGGGAACCTGATTCGAGAGAGCTGGTTATACATAAAATCAAACTTTTCCCTTTTTAAATTTACTCTTGGTCAATGGACACTAACACGCTACAGTCTACCTGGATGACTCTGAACTACTATTTCAGATGTTCTTGTTTGTGTTCTTACTGGAAGTATATAGGAAATCTGTGAACTGGGCCAGGCAGATGGTTACCCTCTCAACTACTCATAGAAAACAAAGAGCCAAACGAATTGCTCAAGTTCACAAAGCAATCAGGGGCCGGGATGGATGTTCCTTGCTGCTTCATCTGTGCTCTGTCATCGTCACCATTCGGCCTCTCCTCTTACTGAGACACCAACAGCAAGCTATGTCCCTCTTACCTTCTAGACCTGTGCTGGCCAAATAGATAGCCCTAGCCCCATGTGGTTCTTTAAATTAAATAAAATTTAAAATTCAGAAAAAACCTCGAATAGCCAAGACATTACTCAGGAATAAAAACAAAGCAGGAGTGTGAACATTTAAGACCCCTGTTCACTCACTGACCTACTATTCCTCGCATCACCTGTTGTGAAGCAGGCACTGTTTTATCCACTAACGATATAGAAAAGAACTGAGCAGGGGCTGGTGCTCCAGCTGGAGAAACCAGTAAGAGAGAAACTGCAGAGTTTCCCAGGTGGCAATAAATGCTGTTTTGGGGAACAGACAAGGGAAAGGAGAAAGGGACAACAAGAATAAGAGCAAGGTGGTCACCTAGTGATAGAAGGATTGGGCAGGGAACGCCTCCGTGGCAAGTGGCCCCTGAGGAAAGCCCTGAAGAAGAGGAGAGAGGGGCCATGTGATGCCAAGGGCAAGGCTATTCCTGACAGAATGAAGCGCAAGGCCCAGGTGTGTCTGAGAACCGGTGCAAAGTCTGCCACACAGAGATGAGTGGCCTAGGCTGACGCAGATGAGGCCAGATGGGGCGGAAGCACAGCACTTACGGGGCCTCCTAAGCCCTTAAAAGGCTTTTAGTCTGACTGAGGTGGGGAGACTGGAGCGCTCTGAGGAAAGTGCTAATGCACAGCTCGATTACAGAACCCCAGATTTGGGTGCGGTGTAAAAGGCAGTGGTAGTGTGTGGTGGGGGGGTGTGAAACAAATTGGGTAGCACATTGGCGAAAAGAAAAGAAAATGCCCAGAAGACTGTGGAATTGGTTGTGGGGGTCCCCTGAAAATGAGACAGTGAAGATTAGGCAGGAAACATACAATTTACTCTTTATTAACAGGTTTCTTTTTGTTTGAAAGTTACTCTTAGCATCTACTGTTTTGAAGTTTATTAAAAGTTGTTAAAAGAGCCAACAGAAAGCAAATTACCCATCTGAAATGTTCCCCAAACTGTCCCAGAAGGTTATTAGAATGTGAGCACCCCGTTTGCATTTTAACTGTGTAAATAAACAAGTGTTCATTCAGATAAACCACCATGCCCCTGTCTTAAGCGCTAAATTAACAAAATATTCATCCACAGTTCCTCAGAATGAAATATAGTTATAAGAAATATTTTTACCATGTTTATTTTTATTTGTTTCTAAAATTCATTAAAAGCACTTTAGGCCAAGAGGGCATGCACAAACCTCTAATTCCACCACCTTGATAAAATCTGTTAAGGTGTCGATTACGCCATAATCGGCCCATGTTTCCATCAAGACAATCTGGACAATTAAAAGTCAAATAACCAGTGCAGACCAAATGGACAGTCAGGGCAGAGCCAGGGAGGCCAGCTTGACCCACACTCAAGGCTCGGCTTCCCCTGCACCATGACCGTGCTGGTCCCTCTCCTGCCGACTGACCTTGACTGGCTCCCTCCCTGCACCCTCCCCACGGAACTTCCAGCGCATCCTCAGTCCCCTGGCTCATCCTCTTACCAGCTGCAGAAAGCTGTTCTTTCTGACTTGTCTAGTGGCAACTTATTGGGGGTCTTTAATGTTCATGCAAACATCTCTGTGACCTCAGTGCTAACGGATCTCAGGCTGGTGCACGTACCCACCACCCCCTCATCCCGAGAGATGGTGGAAAAACAGTAGACATGACTATTACTGACTTATTCCCCAATGCCTAAATCTTCAATTCATAGTCATACCGCCACAAATACTAGAAAATATTTTTATTATCATTTTGTTTTCTATTCAATTGCTTATTCATTTTTCCATTTCATAAAATAAATGTAGGCGTTTATTGAGAATGTACGCCCCAAAGGGCGGCCCCTAGTCCCTACTTGCTTTTTAAGTTGTCACAGTCACCCTTCAAGATAGACATTTGTCAAGATGAGGAACTTCCAGTTTCTTGAAGGCATTCAGTCTGTTTCTCCTCAGCTGACTTGGTTTCTCTGCACGGCACATTGAACATGGACTCCATGCTTTCCTCGTCCTCAGGCCTCCCCGATCCTGAGTGACTTTCACCAATGAGCCGTTTGCCTCTGTTTTACCATTTCTGCAATTAGTCTCTCTGAGAATGAAAAATGTTTTGATTAAAGGTAATTGTCTGGCAACATGATTCTTAAAAAATATAACACAGATTGTTATCAATAGGAATGGTAAAGAAAGAATCATAGAAAATCATCTCCATAAAAACAAGAAGAACATTCACAAAAATGGTCAGAATCAATGTTTTCAGGACTCTGGAAATTAATCAAGTGCTTACAACAATTTGAGGAACATTTATTCAAGAAAACTACCTGAATCTCAGTACCCGAGGCAAGCTGCGAGACATTTTAACTTGTCCTATTCCAGCGTCTTGCTTCCCAGCTCTGCAGCAGCCTTGAAAACCAACAGTCCCCCAGGCTACGCACACCAGCAGCCGCCCAGCACTGAGGAAGCAGAGTGGGGTGAGAACCTTATAAAGCGCCATTTGGAGAAAACGGTTATTATTAGGCCGGTCTGGGAGTTCCCTGAAAAAGCACAGTCACTGGTTTCTTGTTATTCGACCTTTCTGGATACCAGCCCGTGCATGCAGCCTTCTCCGGCAGCATTTGTCAAAAACAATCAGCGGCACATATTCTTAACATTGCAACTAGAAGAGGCAACGGGAAACGCTGGGTCAAAGGATACAGTGACGGCTCGGTGCCTATAGCTCAACCGGCTAAGGCGTCAGCCACGTACACCTAAGGTGGCGGGTTCGAATCCCCAGCCCGGACCCGCCAAACAACAATGATGGCTGCAACCAAAAAATAGCCGGGCGTTGTGGCGGGCACCTGTGGTCCCAGCTACTTGGGAGGCGGAGGCAGGAGACTCGCTTGAGCCCAGGAGTTGGAGGTTGCTGTGAGCTGTAATGCCACGGCACTCTGTCCAGGGGGACAGCTTGAGGCTCTGTCTCAAAAAAAAAAAAAAAAAAAAAAAGGATACAGTGACAAAAAAGCTTTCGAAGAAAAACTGGATCATGAGGGACCCTGAGGGTATTGACAAGCCCCCACAGGCACCTGTGAATCTGGAAAGCATCCTCGGGGCCCGGCTGAGCATGTGCCCAGGGAATCTGTGCGGTGCACTGAGGCTGCGCGTGCACACGGGCGGAGCTGGCGGCTGAGGCGCAGGTGCGGGGCTCGGTGTGCGCAGAGCTTGGCCGCCGAGGGGGGAGTTAACGTTAGAACGTTATTCCTGTCAATAATGACTTTAAATTGGACGTTATGAAAATGTTCAGGGGACTAAAAACCTTGGGCAAAGACCTCAACTTCATAGAAAAAGATGTCTCAATAATAACAAATATCAATTAAGAGATAGAGATTTTTTTTAAAGAACAAGGTAAGAACTCTAGAGTAGAAAAGTAAAATAACTGAAATGAAAAATTCACTAGAGCCCAGCAGGCTGCTCATCCTATAATCCCAGCAGGTTGGGAGGTGGGAAGATGCTGGGGCCAGGAGGTCCAGATCAACTGCAGCAATGAAGCAGGATTGTGTTTCTATAAAATAAAATGAAACAAACCCAGAAAAACTAGCTGGGCATGGTGGAGTACACCTGTAGGAGGCTGGGACAGGAGGATCAGGGGAGCCCCAGAGTTTGAGGCTGCTGTGTGCTGCGATAAGGTGACTGCACTCTAACCCCAGGTGACAGAGCAAGACCCTGCCTCAAAATAATAATAATTAAAAGACAATAGCAAAAAAACAAAACAAAAGAAATTCACTACAGAGGCTCAATAACAAATATAAGCAGGCAGAGGAAAGAATCCACCAACGTGCAGATGGGGCATAAAAAAGGAACCTAAAAAAGTAAAGAAAATGGAGGAACCTAAAAAAGTAAAGGAAATGGCAGCTACTGAGAAAACAACCCAAAATAATATAGTAAAAGAAATGGCAGGGGAATAAAAATGGTGTACTACAAATATTTATCTAACACAAAAGATGGCAGTTGTGGAGGAATAGAGAAAGAAAAGAGATGTGAGGCCAGTGCAGAGAGAAGGGGCAGAGCTGAGGCAGGAGCCCCGCTGCCGGCAGCAGCACTGATGTCAACAGGCAGATACTGAAGCAGATTAAAAACTGTAGAATGCAGGTGTGGATTCACAGAAGTACAAGGGTGGGAAAAGGTGTAACTACCAGAGAGGTAGAGTGTTGTACTAACACCAAAGGAAATAGACTTTAAGATAAAAACGGTCACTGGGGACACAGAGGGACTTCATGAAGAAAAAAGAGCCAGTCGCTCAAGATCTACAATTATGAGCACAGACTCACCCAACACAGAGCTCCAGCAGAAAGAACTGGGGGAAGAATGGACAATTTAAAAATAACAGTTGAAGGCTTTACTATCTGGTTTTGGTAATAAATGTAAGAGCTAAACAAAAGATTATTAAGGAGATAGAATGAATATCTGAACAACACTGTAAAATATCTAGATTTAATGAATATGTATATAACACTCGACAGACTCGATCACACATTCTTAAGTGCACATGGAACATTCTCCAAGATAGACCACGTATCAAATCATAAAATAAGTCTCAATAAATTTAAAATGGTTTAAGTCAAGCTAAATACATATGTACTCTTACCACAATGAAATGAAATGAAATTAGAAACTGATAACAGAATAACATTTGGTAAATTCACAAAGATGTACAAATTAAACAACATGCTTTGAAATAACAAATGGGTGGAAGAAGAAATAATCACAAGGAAAATTACAAAATATTTTGAGATGCGTAAAATGTTTTTGAAAACAACATACTAAAATTCACAGAATGATGCGAAAGCAGTTCTTAAAATTATCATTATAAACACCTATGTTAAAAAAGAATATCTCAAACTAATAACTTAAAATAGAACAAACTAAACTGAAAACAAAAGAAAGAATGAAATGTTAGAACAGAAATAAATGAACTAGAGAAGGAAAATCCATAGAGAAAATCATGAAACCAAAGTTGGTTCTTTGAGAAGGTCTATAAAAGTTAACAAGTTTTAGCTAGACTGACCTAAAAAAGAGGACTGAAATTACTAAAATAAAAAAAAACAACAGGTAAGGCATTACCACCAACCACAGTGAAATAAAAAGGATTATGAAAGAAAGCTATGAATAATAGTATACCAACAAATTAGATCACCTCGATAAAGTGCACACATTCCCAGAAAGACAGAAACTACTGAAAGTATCTCAAGGAGAAATAAAAATCTGAATGAACCTATAAAAAGTAAAGAGAATGAATTAATAATCAAAAAATTTCCCACCAAGTAAAGTCTAGTACCAGATTCCCTCACTGGTGAGCTCTACCAAATCTTTAAAGAAGTAGCACCAGGTCTCCAAAAAATAGGAGATAAAAGAACACTTTCCTACTTACTCTATGAATTATCATTACTCTAATTCCAATGTCAGATAAAGATACCACCGGAAAACTACAGATTAATCTGTCATATGAACATACATGCAAAAATATCTAACTGTACACTAGTAACACAACTTCAGCAACATATAAAAAGAATCACGCATCATGAGCAATTGTAATTTATTACAGGAATACAAAGATGATTCAACATAAGAAATTCAACATAATAGGGCCTATAATAAAATACAGGAAAAGCCTGAAACTTACCTTAAGAGAAAGAGCCTTTAAAATTTTCAACACCCTTTTATTATAAAAACACTTAACAAACTAAGAATAGAATATCTATAAATAGAATAGTGTATCTACAAGGAACAATTAACATCACAATTAATAGTAAAAGAATAAAAGCCTTTCCCTGAATATCAGAGACAAATTAAGGACACTTGACTTCACCGCTTCTATTTAATAATTTACTGGAGATTTTAGCCACAGAAATTAGGCAAACAAACAAGTAGAAACCAGATTGGAAGGGAAGAAATAAAACTATCTCTATTTGAAGATGACATAATCTCAAATATTAAAAAATCCTAAGGAAATCACAAGAATATTATTAGAGCTAATAAAAAATCTCAGCAAAGATGTGGGATACAAGATCAATACAAAAATCAATTGTGTTTATAATCACTGCAGTGAACAGCCTGGAAATGAAATTTATAATAAACATTTAAAATAGCATCAAAAACAATTAAACACATGGAAATAAATTCAACAAAGAAGTGCAAGACTTGTGACCTAAACACTGTAAAACATTGTTAAAGAAAATACATGTAATATTCACAGATTGGAAAACTTTTTTTTTATTATTAAATGATAACTGTATACATTAATGCAAACATGGGGTACAGTGTAGTGTTTTCATATACATTTTGAGATACTTTCATCAAGCTGGTTCACATAAATTTCATGTCATTTGCATAGTTTTTGTCAAAACATTTATATTCTAGTCCCAGAAAAGTTCACTTGTACCCTTGTTAGACAGAAATATAGGTGATCTTTCCGGTCACCCTCCCCCCACCCAGCCACTCTTCTCCCCTCCCCTTCCCCACCCCCTCCCCATATTCTTGGGCTAGACTTAAGTTGTATCTTTCATTTGAGAGCTATAAATTAGTTTCATAGAAGGGCTGTGTACATTGGATACTTTTTCTTCCATTCCTGTGATACTTTGCTAAGAAGAACATTTTCCAGTTCCATCCATGTAAACATGAAGGAGGTAAAGTCTTCGTTTTTCTTTAGGGCTGCATAGTATTCCATGGTGTACATATACCACAGTTTATTGATCCATTCTTGGATTGATGGGAAAACTTGATTTAGTTAAAATAACAATAGGTCCCAGGTTAATTTACATATTCAACACAATTACTATCAAAATTCAGCTTCCGATTTTTTTTCTTTTGCAAAAATTGAAAAGCTAAAAGTAAAATTTACATGGAAATGCAAAGGACTCAGAGTGCCCAAAATAATCTTTAAAAAGTAGAATAGGCCAGGCACGGCAGCTCATGCCTGTAAATCCTAGCACTCGGTTTACTAACAAGGGTGAATCACCTGAGTTCAGAAGTTCAAGACCAGCTTGAGCAAGAGCAAGATCCCGTCTCTATTAAAAATCGAAAAAAAAAAAAAAACTAACTGGGTGTTGTGGCAGGCACCTGTAGTCCCAGCTACTCGGGAGGCTGAGGCAGAAATATCACTTGAGCCTGAGAGTTTGAGGTTGCTGTGAGCTCTGATGGCAGGGCACTCAACCCAAGAGTGACAGAGTGAAACTGTCTCCCAAAAAACTAAAAAGTGTTCATATTCTAAAGCTTGTATAAGGGCAGATGCAGAGATCAATAGAGTAAAACTGAGGATCAAGAAATAGATTTCTGCATTTACAGCCAATTGATTTTGAGCAAGAGTACAAAATGATTCAATAGGGAAATAAAGAATAGCTTTTTGATAAATGGTGATGGGACAACTAGATAACAAAATACAAAAGATTGACATTGGATCCTTACTCCATACCATATGTAAAAAGTAACTCAAAATGAATGAAAAGCCCAATCTTAAGAGCTAAGTCTAATAAAAGTTAGGATAAAACATAGGTATAAGTCTCCATGACTTGGATCGAATAATGGTTTCTTAAATTCAGCACCTAAGGCGCAGGTAGCAAGAGAAAAAAATAGATAAAAATAGGTGAACTTCATCAAAATTAGGAACTTTTATGCAGTAAAGTACATTGTCAAGAAAGTGAAAAGAGAATTACAGATAGGAGGATTTGTGCAAATTATATATTTAATAAGGGAGTTGTGTCTAAAGAACTCTTACAACTCAGTAACAAAAAGACAAATCACCAAATGTAAAAATTAGCAAGGGATTTGAGTAGAGATTTCATTTTCCAAAGAAGCTACAGGAGTGGTCAATAAGCCCATGAAAAGAATTGAAAACAATGTTCACACAAATACTTGTGTGTGATTGTTCACAACAGCCCTGCCCACAACAGCTGAAAGCGGGAAACATCACAAATTCCCTCAAGTAATAAATGAATGCAGACGACATGTGATATCCACGCAGCATGATGATTATTCAGCAGTGGAGAAGGAATGAAGTGGCCAACACTTGCTAAAATACTGATAAATCTTGAGAAAAATATGCTAAGTAATAAGGCAGCCAGACACAGGGTCATAGATTGTACAGTTCCATTTGTATGAAACCCTCAGAATAGGCCGTGTAGGTGGCTGGTTTCCAGGGGCTGGGATGGGGGTCAGAAAGGCCTGCTGATGGGGAAGGGGTGTTAGAAATGTTTCCGAATTAAAGAATTATGAAAATCCCATAACTTTGTAAATATACTAAAAGGTACTACATTTTACACTTTAAACTTTATGGCATGTGTATTATGCTTCAATAAAAAAAAAAAAGACCATGTTACAGAAACACCATATGCTCTTGAACTATCCCAACATTGACCCTTTGTTGCAATCTTGCACTGGGAGATGAAGGCTGTATGAATCCTGGTGTGTTTCTTTCCTCTTAAATCCTCCCCGACGCACATCTCAGGGGGATTGGCTGCCTCACTCCTCCAGCAGGTTCACTCCGCCTGTGATATCAAAGACCAATAACAAATTATTTCATTTTTTTCACGAGACTCTACACATGACAACCCCAAATGTGCTGCCTTTTCCTATCTTTCTGCTCATGTCATCTTCAAATCAGACAGCTGGGTGTGGCCCTTTTTAGCCTCCTCTCCAAGCTCAAAATTAAAGGCAAGAAGAAAACCACACCCATGACTTGCCTTGGACTAACAGGCCAGTTTCTGGGATGCTAAGCTCCTCACCTTTCTTCCTAAATGGTGCTAATCTCTTAAGACGGTTCCTCCATGCTAGGGGTTCTCGTTCTGGAAGAGTTCTCAGTGCCTCTTAATTGTTCTGCAGGCAGAATAGACACTGATCTTCACTGGACAGGTGAGAAGACGAGGCTTTTTCATTTTAGAATCACAGAACGTCGGGGCTAGCATGATTTGAGGGACCATTATTTATCTTATTTTATAGATGACAAGACAAATGCTAAGAGAAGTTGGCAGCAACACCAGGAATTGTATGTTCTCTAGTGAATCAGGGCACAACCCCACTTCCCATACAGATCGCCAGGCCCCCCATCCCCAATCTGTACCCATCTCGTTTCCTCCCACTCCTCTCTGGTTCATTTTATTCCAGCCCCATGTTCTTCTGGTTGGTCCTTGAACATGCCAAATTAGTGCTCACCTCAGGGCCTCTGCACATGCTGCTCCCTCTGCCTGGAAGGCTCTCTGCCAAGATATTCACAACATCTGGTCTCTGCTTACATGCAACCTCCTAAGAGAGAACTTCTCAATCTAAAATTGCTCCCCCAGCTCATTTCTCTCCTTCTACCTGTGTTATCTTTTATCTTAGGTGGGACCTGAGACCACACCCTTGCCTGACTCCTTTCCTTTTCCTTCCCCACAAACTCCCCTCTTCTGACAGCCCTTCCCTAATAACTCCCAGGCATCTGAACATCTATCTCTATCTCAGGCACTATTTCTGGGAGCCAACTTAACACCATGCATGAAGAAAGCAGAGTGTAGCATTGAACAGTGTTCCCCCAAATGATCTATGGGCACAGACCCAAAACGTGAAACAGCCAATGAAACTGTCGGGGAACAGTAAGCATGCTCTTCAGGGCAGCAATCCGAGCTGATGTGGTCACTTTAGTAGTGACATGATCTTTGTTTTTTAACGCCAAATGTCTGGCTCTGGAGATGAGTTCGGCCTCTGCGAATGGTGTTTACCTAACTAAATGTGCCAGGCGATGGTATCAAACCCTAGGAGATCACGTGAGCCATAGCAAACAGTCAACAGATGCAGGCTATTTATTTTGTTTTTTAATCTTTTCATATTTTTTCATAAGTCACACAGTCATTTTGCTTATAGGTTATTCCAAATTGATCTTCACTGGGGCGTGTTTCCTAAGTTAATGACAATATTGTCTACAAGACAAGGCAAACCACATCCTTTGCCAGCAGTGTGTGGCCAGTTAACTATTTCTTGTTTACTACTTACTACACTGTATCTTTATGGCCATGTTATTGCCAACTTCTTCAGAAATCTCTTTACATAGGTAACTATTACATAAAATGTTGTACCTTGTTACACATAAAATAGTCTCTGGTTCTGGTTTTTATTTCCTCTGTTCAAAAGCCTGAGAATAATATCTGAAAAACATACAGCACATATAAGGACTCAGAACCTAAAACAAGTAATTTAATGAAAACTTCCAAAGGGAAGTCACTTTAGTTAATTTTCAATTAAGAGTTTCTTCGTATTTAGAATTTCAGATCCACTCAGGGATTCATCTTTTGAAATTCCAAAGACCTGCCAGCCTAATGGTGACACATACCCTCTCTGACCCTCTGAGCCAAAGCAACTGCTATGGCCTACCTGTGTTTTCACAGAAATTCAGCTTTGAAAGTAGCCATGATCACAACAGAGTAAAAACATGAAAATCAAAATAAAACAGAAGTTGTATTCTTGGAAGTGTGTGTGCACTGTGGTTTGGGAATACATGCAAATTTGTCTCCCCCAAAGCATGTTCTCTGAAATAGCAGTGTGCTTCCAGGACAAAAAAATGTACATAGCCACATGTGTTTGAGGAATATTGTGGCTGACGGCCCTGCTTGAAGCACACGGGCACCGCCCTGATGCTGAGCTGCCATAGTGCTGAAGGGAAGGACTTGTTTTCTTTTTTGACAGCAAGTTCTCCAACCTTCCACAACTGGAACCCTATTTAAAATAATAGGCATTTGATATATCAAGGGACAAGTGTTCTAAGTCATGTTTTGGGATTCATGCTCGTAGAGGTTGTAAGGGTTCCCCCGTAATACATGTAAGTCAAAATGAGGCGAGTGTTGCTCTATCAATGCTGTTGGTGCATCCACTATTAGAACAGGACTCTTTTCCACCTTGTTCCTTTTCCAGGAGTAAATAACCACGTTACACAAAAAAACAGAGACCACAGTAGCACCTCCGTCCTGGCTGCCTCCCCACTGACCACTCCTAAAGTTGACCTAATTTTCACAGACCAGCAAATCTCAGCACAATGGGCCTAATTCCTTATGGTGACTACCCCCATATGTTGACCAGCTTGTCACAGTCCCTTGGGTGGTCAACTTACAGAGGTTCTATTGTGTTAAAAATCATCACTTAACCCTTTGTGAATAATTTTGAGTTGAAACTCTAAAACTTAGAACAAAGCTGGAATAATTTCAGACCCTTTCAGTGGAGGTTGTTCAAATATATTATTTGGCCTTTCTCATCTTAAATAAAACTCATAGAAAAAGAAGAAAAAATGCTTCAAGAATTGTTCAGTGATTAAAGAAAAAGAAGAATGGTAAATAAATCAAATATTAAATTTGAAGTTTTAGATGCCAAGAATATTTAAATTTTTCCTCTGCTTAGTATTTCTCTAAACTTATACTTAGAAAACATTATTATGCAGATAAAGATATACTTTATATAAAAAAGAAATGATCTGTAAGTGATATTTGGTACTTAAGCCCCAAGAAGAGGCAGGGGTTTCTTAATTGCACATTGTATTTAAATCAAAGGTGAGAAATTTCACACGTGCTCCTCTCCCTGCCTTCCTGGCTTTCTTGCGCTTGTCTTCACAGTGAGCTGTGAATGGGATGGAACTTCCACAGCTTGCTAGCTTTTAGTTTGAATCCTCTTTGATACAGGTCTTTCCAGACAACATAACAAAAATATATAAGGAGGTCTTATACATAGAATAAATTTTACTATGACTAAAAATCAAGAAAGCTTTACAAAAAAGAGAGCAATATTTGAAAAATCACACACTCATTACCTTCTGCCTTTCCACATACAGAGCTGATGTTTCCCTTGTACTATTTGGCAAAACCCACTATGAGCCTTTTGGGAACGGTTTAGAATAAGACTAATAACGTGCTTAGAATCACAGGATGTATGAGGGGTTAGAAACAGAAGTTTGAGAAAGGGGGGATTGTCAAGAGTGTGCGACATCACAAAGGAAATAAAATAACAGTGAACTGCCAAACCCTCGAGACACCAAAGCATTTTGTCAGCCTTCATTTTCTCTCCAGCAGCATCCAGTCACCCCCAAAGTTGGGAGAGACCCAAGCAAACAACATCACAGGAGTGGCAGGTGGCAGGGCCCAGATGGCCTTTCTGCAGTGTGTGTACCCACAGCCCAGCGCCTGCCAAATGTGCCTGCTCTGTGTTTGATCATGCCATGCCAGCACTGATTCCAGTGAACAGAGCTGCAGGACAGCAAAGAATTATGACAACGATTTGTGCATGGAAAGGCAGAAAAAAGACTTTAACTTAAAGAAGGCTCTGGGCTCACACATAAAGCCCCACTCCAAATGCTGACTTTGGCTTATTTTTCTTTGGTATCTTTATACACTTCACACACACACATATAAACACACAGATGTGTGGGATACAAGCACCTCTCCTCTGTCAGCAGCAGGAGAACCCCAGAACAGGCTCCCTTTCCATTACAGTCAACAGCTATGTCTGCGTAAGCTCCTCTGCCTGTTTAAACTGCAAGCCAGATGATCAGTAGTGTTTGTTATTTTCTTTGACCTGACAACAACATTGGGAAAAATGGTTAACTTGTTACATAACACATTTACTGACAAGTTTAATTATGTGCGGTACATCACACTATTTAACAGAGGATGAAAGGAGTAATTTTCACACTGTCTGGAAAAGAAACTGAAATGACCATCATAATGTTTAGCCCAATTGGTTCTTAAATCACTATCTATTAACTATAAGTTCATCAGTCCGAGGAACAGAAAGCCTCACATATACACACACAGGTACACACACATTTAAGATAAACATATACGCATGCACGAGTGTGTATCTGTGTCTCTCTCGTGGAGGGAGCCCCAAACTATCTGTGAAGGAAAAGGAGGTATTTCCTGTCTGACACCATTAATAGCTGCATTAGCATAGAAAAGCCCGGGGTGACACGTTTTATAAATGCACAGGTGCGAGGCTGGTGGTGTTTAGAAGGTCAAGAAACAGGAAAAATGTGCCAGCTCTGATGGTGGTGTAGTAAGAAGAGCCCGCCTTCCACGCAGAGCACTCAGAGAGGACCAAGAGGGGTGAGCGATGCAGCCATGCACCCCTTTCAGGACAGCCCAGGCCACCAGCACACTCCGTCCCTCCCTGACAGCCTGCAGACCCAGCAATGCAGCCATGCACCCCATTCAGGACAGCCACAGGCCACCGGCACACTCCGTCCCTCCCTGACAGCCTGCAGACAAATGGGGAGCCCTGCTCTCATCACTAATAATCACAGCTGGGCCACCTGCATACCTCTTTGTCCCTGCCCCAAACAAAGGCAAAGGGTTGCCCCTATCAAAGCTCTTTTGCTGCAGCTAAAAGCTATTTCTCCAGGCTCTTTAGAATTTGGAGACACATAAAAACTGTCTCTTCTGCAGAGCACAGGAATGTGGTTAATGGTAAAGGCCTTGTTGCCTTTTCCTGACCCAGCACAGCCTCCGTGTCCTTCTCTATCCAACTCCTAACAAGACGCCATTCTGACCTTGCTGTCCATGGGGACATGGGGACACTTTTGCCCACTTTTGCCCTTGTCTGAAATTTTCTGGTTTCTTTATTTCCTCCAGGAACAAAGAGAGGTCATTTTCTAACAGTTTAAGAGACAGTTTTTAACAGTTTAATTATATTTAAAATGTATCTCTTCTCTAATTCCTCCCCTCCCTTTGCTTTTCTCCAGAAAACCCAATTAAAGGAGAATTATTTGGACTGCTATAACACCATACAGCTATAAAACAATGCAGAGAGGTTTGGTTTGGTTTCCTAATTCATTTTTATCAAAAGGAGTCCCTATTATTTGGTAAGGCAGAAATGCTGGAGTTGAGGGAATGGTTATAATTTTGGCAGCCCCAGTGGGTTTGGGTGATAAAACTCTCCTAGGCCCATCCCCCTTAATTTGAGGGCCCATTTAAATGTATGCACAACACAGTGCACTCCTGCTTGATCCAGATCATTAAATCCTCTGAAAATGTTTTCCATGAATTAAGGATGGCCATTAGGTGGTGAATCTAATTAGCAAAGATTCAGCTATGGAGTTCTTCAAATGGCTAGGTAAATATTATCCCGTGTAATTGTGGTAATTCCCTGGTATACCTTCTCCTACATCGTTAGTGCTGTGAAGCTAACTTCACAGACCAGAGGAAATTCTGTTACAAACAAAGAGCCCCAGTCTTTAAATCTCATGCTGGGCCATTCGGGAGGATGTCTGCCCTCCGCTGTCAGTCTCTGCTAGCTGCTCAGACAAGATGCACATGGCTGTTGAAAACCCCAGATTTCCCTAGAGTTCTGTGTTTATTCAAAGGACGTCCTTCCAAAAGCTGGTCAAGGCCCTACATCACTTGCTTCCTATTTGCATTTCATCCAAAACATTTGAAAGAGATGTAGCCACTCTCTGATCCTCACCTGATTTTAGACTTTGTGGACATGGTAAAACCAAAGTTCTTCTCAAAGCCAATTCTTAAGGTGGAAAAGGTCGAATCTGGAAGGAAATTCTACCTCCTGCTTGTTCAGCTGAGTCTGTAACAACTCCTGATTTGGGGATTTTAAAGGTTCATTGAAGTTTTTGAGCCAGTTGTGTGGAGTTGCTGCATTCCCGGGGGCTGTTTTTGCAGCCTTTTTCAGTAACCTAGTGGTCAGCACCCTCTGTGGGACACAGCACACACAGGAGAGACCACCACAAGAGGCCTGTGAGTGCAAACACCACTGTCACTCTGTCCCAGCCACCCCACACACCTTGCCATGGATTTGCTGGGAAACAAGGCAATGGATCCAAACCCTCAGGCTGCTCCAACTCCTTGGGAAGGAAGCCCCGGGTCTTCCACATGGCATGTGACCAGCAGAGCTGTTCTGTGACCCTCACACCAGAGGAACCAGGCCCTAGCATGGGCTGGAGGCAACCAGGCTCCAACTCCTATGCAAGGATCAGGGTGCCAAGACCAGAAGGAAGTCTCCTGAAGGGGAACCTCCAGGCCGAGGTGTGCGCTGGAGGACTTGCCTCACTATTGGACTTACTATACAAAGTAATGAAACATCCTGATGTTCCCACAGATACCAGAATGAGAAGCTCCTGAGTCGAGGGCAAGAGCAGATGAACGTCCCTGCTCAAGAAGAGAGTGAGGTCCTCCTTCCTCTGTCTCTGGTTCTGTCCAGGCCCTCAGCGACAGAATGACGCCCACCCACGCGGGCGAGGGTGATCTTTACTGTCTTCTGGTGGGAATGCTAATCTCTTCTGGAAACACTCTCACAGACATCCCTAGACCTAATGCTCTAAGCAGCCCAGTCAAGTTGCCGGGTAAAATAAGCATCACACCCGGAGAATGGAGAAGCAGCGGAGTGGACTGAATAGAGCCTGGAACTGAACTGGCCACTCCTCTGCGGGAGCCTGACAGGAGAAACCAGCACCAGGCAGATGACACTCAGAACAGCGGCAGCACGTGCCGAGAGAAGCGCTGTCCGTGTTCCGAGAACGTCGAGGGTTTCCACACACAGCTCCTCCAGTCCTCGCCACAGCCTCTAGTGGACGTGGGCGGCTGCCTAGGGCCCCAGTGGCTCCCACTTCCTGGCATTCACTGTCTTGTATAATCCCCGAACTTTAAATCGGGTCAGGAAAAAAAATAGGAATACTGAAGAGTAGAGTGCAGCGGGAGAGATGGGGTGTCACTTCCAAAGTGAGCATTCGAAGGGGCCGTGGGTGCCGTGGGGGGGGATGCCCTCTTCCACACTCTGCTCACCTGCCTTCAGAGAAGCCCGCGGCTTTGCTATGAGCTGCCCTGCAGAGAAGCCTGGACGGCAAAGAGCTAAGGGCCACGTCTGGCCCTCAGCTGGTCGGGAGGTCAGGCCTCCAGTCCCCCCGGCCAAGAGGAGCGACTTCTGCCTGCACCACGGAACCCCGTGAGGCGAGGACCCTCCCCTAACTGAGCCTGCACCACGGAACCCCGTGAGG
>NW_003852531.1:4636932-4639216 GCF_000181295.1 Otolemur garnettii | reverse complement strand
CTGGGCCTGAGTGTGTCAGAGGTCGGTGCATCTCCACACTGAAGGGGTGTGCTGGGCCTGAGTGTGTCAGAGGTCGGTGCATCTCCACACTGAAGAGTGTGCTGGGCTGGCGTGTGTCAGGGGTCAGTGCGTCTCCACACATCAACAACACCAAATACAGCCTCCCAGCTGAGAGGAAAGAGATACAACATAGTTAATCACCAGAGAAGAGCGTCTCGTCCCGGATGTGTGAATCAGTGAGATCCAGCAAGTAGAAGAAAAGTCCAAAGACGTGAGATTAGTTTCTCAGATGAAATGGAAAGGCTTGCTTTCTTTTTCTTTATTTTCTTTCTTTCTTTATTTATTTTTTGGTCGCCTTTGGTAGAGTGTGGTGGCGTCACAGCTCACTGCAACCTCTAGATCTTGGGCTTAAGTGATTCTCTTGCTTCAGCCTCCCACATAGCTGGGACTGCAGGTACCTACCACAACACCTGGCTATTTTTTTGTTGCAGTTTGGCTGGGGCAGGACTTGAACCCACCGCCCTTGATATGTGGGGTCGGTTCCCTACCCACTGAGTCACAGGCACTGCCTGGAAAGGCCTTTTTTCTACTTTATCATCTGTGGTGGGACCACCAAGAAGTGCAAATTTTCATGAAAACCTTAGTTCTCAGACCCTCAAATCCTCAGGTATGTATACCCTACCTCCCATCAAATCCTTTCCTGGATAAAAACCCTGAAGAACCTCAGAAGATAATGCTTCCACTGGCATTCATTAAAGTAACAACAAAATGAAAACCCACGGAATAGAGCAATAGGTAAATAAATTGAGGTAAATTCATACAATATTTTCCTGCAAGGAATATTGTATTGCGGGGAGAATACAGCAGGACAGACGTGTTGGTGCAGGAGAGTTTGAGGAGCGCCCCATGGTGCTGAAGAGCTCTTTGCTGGGGAACACGCATGGGGTGACTCCACTTAGACAAAGCTCAGGGATGTATGATTGTTTTCTGGGCACTTTGGGTATGATGATACCCCGGTAGCAAATAGGTCTCTAAGGTGTAACAGGGTTCTGTTTCTCAATCAGGTGCAGGACAGTCAGTAAGTGTTTATTTCATTATTCATTCAGTTACACCGTTACATGACATTCGTTCTTTGGGGATATTACACTTTTGATTAAAAATAATAAACCAAAAAGAAAGCCCTCTGTTTTTCTGCTGGACTTGATGGAAGAGCAGGTTGTCTGGGTGGCATCTTACTGTCACAGCCACACTGCGAGGGGAGGAGACGTCAGCAGGTGCAGCTAAGGGCTGGGGCTGCAGAAGTAAGCATGGGGTGAGCGAGAGGAGCAGAGAGGAAGACAGAGCACGAGCCAGAGCTTCATTTCAGGTTCCACATCAGGTCCTGATGGAAGCCGGGTCTTCGCTCATGTGCTTGAGCCAAACAATGAGGAGAATTTACACAGAAAGAGGGAGGGAGACAAAGAGAGAGACAAGGACCCAGTCAATCCAGAAGTTCATTTTTCTTTCTGAACCAGTGGTCATTAACTCTGGAGCATGAGAGAATCCCTTAGGGAGCTTTTAGACACCCCATCACCCAGGCTGTTTCCAGGCCAATGAAATCAGCAAAATCAGAGCACTGAGGGGGCACCAGGCAAGGGTCTGTCCCAGCCTCTGCGGTTCTCACCTAGAGGCACCAAGGTGGGTAACTGGACTCCAGGCACCGAACAGGCCTGTGCTGCTGGCTTGGTGGCTGTAGAGACAGATAAACCTGTGACATGCACAGAGAAGACTGTCTGTGAGATGGAAACCCTATCCCACTTCCAGGAGGGGGACTGTGGGCTGACTGTCACAGAGACCGCCACTGCCAGCCTGGCTGCACTTTCCGTTTCTTCCACACACCGTGAGGGAGCTGTGTGGGTGCGTGGCCACCCCGCGGGGTGACTTTTCCCAGCCTCCCTGGTGTAGGTGCCTCCACCTGGCAACAAGACCTGCAGGGGTGTGACTGAAGGTGAAGTGCACATTTGGGGCCCAGCGGAGGACAGCCGCATGTGCCACAGCAGCAAGGGAGCTTTGACCATGGGGCTGGTGAACAGCCATTGGGCATGGCAGAGGAACAAGATGGGAAGATCCCCAGACAGGTCCCATGTAGATTGTGCTGTGAGAGAGAAATCCAGTCTGCTTCACTGGCAGGGCCGGCTGAGCTGCTGAGACAAGTGCTGCCACGGGGCATGGAGGCTCATGGCTGTGATACAGCACTCTGGGAGGCTGAGGAGGCTGGCAGCTGCGATACAGCACTCTGGGAGGC
>NW_003852531.1:4623929-4634633 GCF_000181295.1 Otolemur garnettii | reverse complement strand
ATGCAGCACTCTGGGAGGCTGAGGAGGCTGGCGGCTGTGATACAGCACTCTGGGAGGCTGAGCAGGCTGGCGGCTGTGATGCAGCACTCTGGGAGGCTGAGGAGGCTCATGGCTGCGATATAGCACTCTGGGAGGCTGCGGAGGCTGGCAGTTGTGATACAGCACTCTGGGAGGCTGAGGAGGCTCATGGCTGCTGGGGGTGCTGATCATGGGCAGGCTACAGGTCCTACCCAGGCCTTTCAGGGGTGCCTTAACTACAGAAAGTGGCCTGTGCCGAGGTATGACTGTTGCCGGCGAGACCCATTTCCAGGGCCTGATGGTTGTAGGGACGCAGAGGCCTGACTGTCGTGCTGGATGCAGCAGCCCCCATGGGGCCCGCTGAGCCCAGACCCCTGTGCCTGCTCTGGCTTTCTCCTCCTCACAGGGTCGGTCCCAAGGGGGCTCCTTGGCGAGCATCACTCTTGATCCCTGCTATCCGAGATCTATCTCCTGCAGAAGACAAGCCCTGGAAAGTGCTGAATAAAAAGTTCGTCAAACAAACCAGCAAATAGATCAACAAATGAAGAGAGCCTGGGATCCTCTTTGTGCCACAGGCAAACTGAATGTGAAAGAGGCTGCTGGCCACGTCCGTTCCACACGGGGGCATAGTCCAAGGTGTTTAGTGTTCCAGATCTCTTTAGAAGAGGCTCGTATAGGATGAATAAGATCCAAGTTATTAAGACTCCAAGTTCAATAGCAAGTATTCCAAACTGGAGAAGCTAAGGTAATGCCAATGAGAATCAAGAACTATTTGTATGTTGGCCTTATTTTGGCAAAACTATTTCAGGGAACTTCTTTTTTATTTTTCTTGCCATTCTCTGATGTCAGAAAGAGAGGAGATATGTGGGTCATTACAAAAGTTTTGAGATACTCAAAAATCAAAAATGTAAAGTCTGTTCAGATGAAAACAAATGAAGCCCTCCCAGCAACGTCTGTAAGTCGAGCAAGTTGAAACTTCAGGGGTGAGTCAGAAAGGACGCTGTCAACCGTGTTTCTTGGCAGCAAAATAATGGACACAGTCTGTCTCAAGACTTTCCTATTCAGTTTCTGGTGCACTCGACTTAGGCTCCTATGCTGGGAGTCCCCTGTGGCACACAACCCCCTCCTGACTCCCCGTGGAGCCACTCACTGACACTGTGGGTGTTAAAACCCCGAGGCCTGGAGCTGGGCCCCAGCACCCTTGAGTGTCCAGTCAGTGGAGGAAAGCGTATGCAAATTCATTAAAATAAGGTTTTGGCATTTTCTATAGATTTTAGTCAATAGTGCTTTTTAAATCACATTTTCTGACCAGGATCAATATTAAGGCATATCCCACTTAAATTTCTTAAACTTTTGGGCACCTGTGGGGCTGAGATACCTATTTCCTGGTCTTCCTTAGTAACAGAATCCAGTTTTTATCTGTGTCCCTTACTCTGTACTACTTATCAGCCGGCACTGACCAGGTGAATAGTTTTAGGTCCGTACAGTATGAATAGAAATCCCCCGTGGGCAGTGAGCCCTCCCTTCCTCTTGTCCTGCTGCCCAGAATGACAAAGGGGCTCCATCCTGGATGACATGGAAAAGTCCACCCCCTGGATGGTGGTGGGAGAGCTGGAGAACCTGATCTGGAAGAGGTTTTGAGTTTTTCTGGTTTTTTTGAAGAGATGATGTCTTGCTGGGCTGTCCAGCTAGTGAGCGGTGGCTGTTCCCAGACACAGTCATGACGCCCTGGGTACCACAACCTTGAACTCCTGGGCTCCACCAATCCTGCTGCATCCCAAGCAGCTGGAGCTACAAGTACATTCCACCACACTCTGCTCCTGAAAGATTTTTTGAAACCCCCATACTAGCCTTGAACTGTCCACCTCCAAAAAATTTTTTTTAGTTAACGGTTCATAGTAATTACTCATGGGTGCTCTTCAGAACACAAAAATGCAATTTACCTATAATAGTCGCACAAAAATAAAGTAGTTTATGCTTCTTTTGAAATGAAATAAATTTGTATTTTGGGGCTTCATCATTTGTTGAAAACCTGGATGGATTCTTTTTCAGCTTGACACTTGAATATCACTCAGGTAACTACAGTGTTTCTCAGACAGCAGTTTTAAAAACCCAACAGGCATCCTGGCCGTGACATCTGTGAGAATATAGGGAGCCTAAGGGCACTCTAAAATGTGGCAGTTTGCTTCGTACTAGACATGTGTGTGAAATCATCCCATTCTGAATAATACAGCTTCAGTTACACAAACACACACACAGACAGAGGGACCGTGAATTGAGCAGACACTCTTCACAGTGGAGACCGGTGTCACCCTGGGGAGGTGTTGTTACCAGTAATGTTCCATTGTGTCATTTTGCCTAGCTCTATTTTCTCATTTGGGGACAATCAGCTTGTATTTTCTATGTCATTTGAAAAATACCACAACATATATTCCTTTTCTATATATTTCCCTTTCCTGTTATTCCATGGAAAGCTGAGCACTGTGGCGCAAGTCCCAAGTACACTCCAATCAGCACAGGCAAGCCGCTCTCAACTCCCCCTTTTCGTAGGTTAAAAGAGTTCAGCTGATTTTTTTTTTCCTGTAGAGACCGTCTCACTTTATCTCCCTCGGTAGAGTGCCATGGTGTCACAGCTCACACAACCTCCCACTCCTGGGCGAGGCGATTCTCTTGCCTCAGCCTCCCAAGTTCAGCTGATTTTGTTGGTCGGTTTGCTCTTTTCCATTTCTGTGCAATTCTATGCTTCCTGCTTTTCGCTCCGTAGGCAGCTGCAGCTGTCTGTGCCCTGGAGAGGATGCTTGCGGCTTGTCAGACCCCGACAGAGACTGCAGGGAAGACAGCTCCAAAAATTTGTATGTAAAGAGGTTTGTTACAACCCGAAGTGGATGTAAGTCAATAAAAGCCAGTGACTGGGAACCAGACAGGCTGGGGTGCAGCGCCTCCCTGGGCCAGAGTCAGCCTCTGGGCTGCCAGCCTCAGAGGTGTGTTTGCTGTGTGGCGAGGGCCCGGCTGGCTGGTGTGCGACAGTGATTTAATACATAGCTACACACTAAGAGACTTCAGTAAACGTTGTTGACTGACTGCCGGACTGACTCTGACCTCCCTGAAAAGGGCTTGGGGGCCCAAACAAACTCAAGGTATTATCATAATAATATCTGCTGAGCAAGAACGCTGACAAGATGAATGAGCTCCTGTTGAAGGGCAGAATGTGCTGCTCTGAAGAACACGCTGGAGGACCCTAAATGTGGCGCCCTTTGAATAGAACCACGTGCTCTGCCCGAGGACAATATCAGCTAGAGTCTTCTGGAAATGCAAACGCTCTTGTTGAGACAGTTCAGCTCCAATGTGACCTCTCTTGACACCAGAGGCTTGCTCTGTCTTTATTATCTCAGAATCCCGGGCTGGAATGGATCTTGGAAGATTGAACGCTTTGTCGCCCAGCCAAGGCCAAGACTGCCCGAGACCACATAGAGATGAGTCCCTCCTTCTCCAGCCCCCTCCCCAGCCCAGCCTGTGGAAGGGAAATTCCTCCACTCTCCTAGGTGACCGTTCCCAGAGTCTGTGCCAAACCACCATGAGGACCATCTTGTTGTGTTTAACCTGAATCCTTTGAGAAATGATTTGTCAATTCCTTATTATGTTGTCTTTACTGGAAATAAAGAAAACCTCATACTAAGGATTTGTGTGGAAAGTCAGACAGACACACTCAATTCACCAACTTGGAGCCTTAAAAATTGGTTTTGTCATTAATTCAAGGAAAACTCTAGCTGTTCACTGTGCATCACCTTTGACCATCTCCTTCGCACTCCTGCTGCCTAGACGCTGTTCTGTGTTTAACTCAAGAGAGAATACGGCACTGATTGCCACATTCTTTTTTGCCAACAGGTTGAAAAAAAAAAGAAAACTATACATGTCAAAGAAATACTGTCTTTGACATATACACAGCATCTGGGTTTCTTTTTCCTCTTTTCTTTGGGAGATGGGCAGGCCTGTTGTGGGCTATTTTCCCATATGCCTAGTTAGAGGGTTATGAATGCACCATGGTCCCAGGTCTCAGGCACGTGTCACCTTTGCTGAGGCATCCATGACTTTGTGGCTCTCTGCAGAAGTCAAGAAAACCGTTGAAAATTGAAAGTGTCGGGCGGTGCCTGTGCCTCAAAAGAGTAGGGCACCGGCCCCATATGCTGGAGGTGGCAGGTTCATACCCAGCCCCAGCCAAAAAAAAAAAATTATAAGAAAATTGAAACTGTCATTCAGTTATCTTAATGACTGAGGAGCCTAATATTTCTCTCTGAATTAAAAAAAAAATGTATCAGAATAGTTTGGCATGAATAGATTAAAAATACAATCAGATATCAGCAGTTTTCCACTGATTGCTATGGAGCTGTCTGGTGCATTACTGACTTGTCACGTGAGCACCAGGACCTACCAGCTGAGTTATCTCTAGCGGCTCCCTTAAAATGTAAACCAGAAAGAATGACTGAACTCCTGGTCAAGGGCTAAGCTGGTGATGACTTAAAAAGACTTAGATAAAACCACCCTGTCTTCATTTCTTTATTTTTATTTTTTTGGACTAACATCCTGGAAAACGCTTATCTTGAGATACGTGAACAAGATTGCTAACTTACAGACAGCCGATTTCACTCGTATGGTGAACACATTTGGGATTACATTAGGGAAAGGGCAATTTTTAGAACATCCTGATTTAGGCTTCTAAACGTCGTCATGTGTAAGTAACAGATAAGAAGACCCCTGTCTTCTCCCAGGTCGGTGTGCCACTGAGCAGAGGTTCCAGGGGAGATTGTAATGATGAGGTTATAGGAGTAGAAGAAAAACGTTCAGAACAATTCAGTGACTTCCCTCACCTGCAAGGGACTTCCACTAAGGGTCAAACATAGTCATCAATTTATTGTCTTTCTGAGTTGCCCTGCTAAGCATTTCTGGAAATTTTCGGTTAGTATCTCCTGGTTTCTGTGCTCTCAATAGAAACATTTTGAAAAATAGAAACCTTGAAAAGTTTTAAGAGGAAAGACTCAAAGTGTTTTTCTTCTGCAGCCCTAGTGGAGGTCTGGTTGTCTGTCAGGTTCTTTACTGGTACCGTCTTCTCAGCCTGCCTCCCACATTCAGGTTCCTTATTCAAAGGTGTCTTCTTGATTATCTTCTGAGATTGAAAGTTGTAAATCTTAGTTCCTATGGCAGCTCCCTGGAGACCAGGAATTCATTTGTGCTTCCCCCAAATGCATTCTGAACTGAAGAAGAGGAATAAAGGGAATGGGGAAAGCTATACAGACAACAGCGAGACCGTGAATTATTTCTACAGAACCATAATGTGTGTTTTTTGGAGACAGTGTAGCCTCCTTAGTCATAAGTGCAGCCTCAGAGAAGTGTCTGCCTGGGTTCAAATCCAAGTTGACCAAAGCACTCACTGTGTGGTCGTGGCAAGTTCCTTTCTGGACTCATCCACCAACTAGGATAATAGCAGTCATGAGAATTCCATGAGTTAATAAGCACTTGGAACAGTGCCTGGAACCAGCATGACAGCAATCAGGGAGTGTGTGGTGGCACAGAATTTAAAGGCAACAATAACTCAAAGTTTATTGTCACCATACACCAGCAATTCTAAACATTATTAGTGATAAAATAGTTGTGGAGGGAGGGAAATTACTGCTCTAAAACAAATTCCAAACAATGCTATGATTACTCTTGAGTTTTAACAGTGTAATATTTATGTAAGCTTCAAATGCACTCATTTTTATTACCCATCCTTTAGTAAACATTTTATTTGCTTGGAAATCACACAGTCAACCCTGCACATGCGTACATAGACATAGTCACACGCACTGATTTCTACAGGCAGACTGCAAGGTCCAGACTTAGCTACATTGAGGGCAGTTGGAGTCTCTGACCATTGCATTTAAACAATGGATCGGAAAGAGGGAAAATGATACAAATTGATTGTGAAGCTGAAAAACAGAACTTAAATTACTTCAGTTCTGCCATTTATGATAATTCTCTGAAACTTACAGAGAATGTATCTTTACAGTCACTTTCCCAAAAGCACATTAATGTAATTTTTGGCTATATATTGTTGTGGTTACTTGCTGGCATGAATATATATGCAAAGTTCAAAAAAAACCTCCCGTGCCTATGTTTCCTTTCTAGCCACTATTATTATTTGTTTTGTTTCATGATCGTTACTGGGAATAGTTATATTATAGGGTAGGTAGGTTATTGAAAATGATCCACTTGAGGTATCAAACCTGCCAGGTACCCCACTGCCTGGAACAGAGTAACCCCCAGTTAGTGCTGACTCTGGTGAGGCCCAACACAGTCAGCGGGTGGCATCGTGGGACTCCATCCAGGAGAGAGTCCCCTCGCGCGGTTTGCCGCAGGTCTCAGAGATAATGCTGCTTTCCATCTCCATATTAACACCTCACTCTGGTTCAGCCCTGCTCCCCCAGATATGATTCAGCACGTCCTGTGTGTCCAGCGTTTTATCATTGACTCTGCCAAGAAGCTGCTTGCAGAGGACGGCCAGCTGAGGGGTGCCCATCGTAGACCCCAAGGAAACGGCGGCTCTCCTGCTGGTGTCACCTGAGTGGCCAGGAACAGGGTCCAACTTCCTAGGACTTGCTCTCTGTGCACACCCAACATCTGATACCCAGAGAAATAGTCCTAAGTTAACAACCGGGAAACAGAGGCACAAAAGAATTAACCTGAAGGAAAAGAAAAAACAGAGCAACTAAGAACTAGTCAATGGTATTGATTTGGGGGCTGGAAACTTTCCTAGGCTATTGGTAGGAACTGGTTGTTATGATTGCAGACCTGGAGGAGGGGCCTTTTGGTTACTGTGCATTTTTATCCTCCCAAGTCCAACAGGTGAGTCTGGACAGTATTCATTCCCTTTAGAAAGGAGGACTGGCGGCCTGCTAGGAAGTGAGGGCCCTATTGGTCCAATCACAAGTACTGCCTTTTAAGTATGCTGATGTCAGGGAACAACTTAGAATGTGAATGCTAGTTCAGTTAGCATAGACTCTTGTGTTTTTAATGGATCACTGCATTATGTCCCCAAGCAAGGTATCTCCACAGGATGCTGGAAACTAACCCGATGTTGGGAGCACATCCCCTGTACCCCAGACTGTGCCAGCCTCCTCTTTCTGAGTTAATGGTGTGTCTTAGGCCTCTTCTGTCCCATCTGTCCTCTAGGTGAATGCATGTGAGGCACCCTTGGCCACAGCATTCCATAAACTGCAAGCGTGTATGCTTATTGGTGTTTCTATTCAAACTCACCTTGACATCTTTTCCATTCAGTGACCTCCCCTGCCTTCTGACAACCTGCTCAAACCCAGGACATGCCCAGTACACCTCTACAGCATGCATGGGCCCCTGCAATGGGCACACAGATTGCAAAGAGATGGGCCTGGCCCTGCCCAGCGGAGCTTGTGATGGGAAGATAGGGTATGGATGCAGATTTGGCCTCAACCACATAGGCATTAAGAGGATGCAAAGTCACAGAAGTCATTGAGAAAGAGAGAGAGCCTTGCTTAAACCAGGTCTTCAAAGAAGGGATTCTGAACAGAAAGAGTGAGGCAGGATGAGAAGAGAGGCAATGAGAACGGTGGGACAAGCCCTGTTTTGAATTCTAGTGTTCTGCTCGTGCTGGAACATGCAGTGTGCACTCTGCTATTTACTAACCTCAATCCATGCCAGTTGTTTGGTTTTTAAAATCATCTGGGGTTATTTTTAATTTTTTGAAGAATAGGACACTTGCTCCCTTGAAAATGTCTGAATTTTTAAAATTCATAGCACTACAAGGAAGGTAAGAAAAATCCTCCAAAAGTCCGCAAACTGAAATAACCAGTGTTGGAGATAAGTAAACACCTTCCAAACAACCATGTTCACATATAGACGGACAGAAAGACAAGTAGACCGACAGACATACAGGCAGATAATAGACAGAAAGACAGATAGCTAGAGATACTCAGAGGACTTCAGAAAGTCTCTCACAGTATCTGTGACATTTTAATTGGATTAAAGCATTTTTACTTTAACCAAAGAGAAAGATATTGAAGTAAAATTTGAGGAATTGCTAAAATTCAGAAGATAACTTTTTCCCCAGTATAAGAAATGATAATTTCTGAGCAATCGTTCTTAAAATAAAATGAATATAAAAATATTGATGTGATTATATCATTGTTATTATTATTCTCTTTATTTATTTCAAATTAATATAAGGGTACAAATTTTTAGATTACATTGTTCTCATTTCCAAGTAAAGTTTCAGTTGTGAAAGAACCCCTCATCCAGGGTGTGTGGTACCGCCTTCACACTGCGCCCCTCAGGTAAGGTCCAGCCAAGTGCCCTCTCTCCTGTCACCCGTCCGCCTCCCCTCCCTCTGCCCCTCCCTCCTTCTCCTCCCCCCGTACTAGACTATATTTGTGTTTTGTTGTTCATTGTTTATATATTGATTTCATATTAGTATGGAGTACATTGGATGTTTATTTTTCCATTCTTGCTATACTTTACTAAGCAGAATGTGTTTCAACTCCACTCAGGTAAACATAAAAGATTCAAAGTCTCCATCTTTTTATGGCTGAATAGCATTCCATGGTATGCATATATGGCAGCTTTTCATGGGTTGGTGGGCATTGCTTCCAAGGCTTGGCAGTTATGAATTGAGCTACAGTAAAAATTCTTGTGCAAATGTCTTTGTAGTAAAATGATTTTTGTTCTTCTGGGTAGATACCTAGATTACAGGATCACATGGAAGGTCACCTTTGAGGATTCTCCGTACTTTCATAAAGGTTGTGTTAGTTTGCAATCCCACCAGCAGTATAGAAGTGTTCCCCTCTCTCTACACCCTATAGTCACTATTATTATAATTACAATTCAGCTTGGGACAATATTTGATTCTTGCTATGAAAAAATGATAAAATTAGGCATATCTTCAAATATAAGTTTGTTGTCCCCATACCTATGATGTTGCCATTAATTATCTACTTAATTGTGCTATTGTTCATTGTTCTAGACTTTTGTGTCACCTGCATAGTTCTTAGCTCTGCCAGCCATATTCTTGGTCATCTCCTGTGCGTATTTGTAAGTTTTGCACAAGAGTGGTTTCTCAATCTATACTCTTAGCTTAAAAAATCTCTTTCCACGTCATGCTATTATTTTCATGTTCTTGATTTTGAGAATTTTTTTATTTTTCAATCTTCATTTTGAAATAATTTCAGACTTACCAAAAAGTTAGAAAAATAGCACAAAGAATTTCCATATACCCTGCACCAGGATTCCCCAAAATGTTGCTAACTAATGTAATAAAAAATCAGGAAATTAATACCAATGCAACATTATTAACTCACCTTTAGATCTACCCCAATCCTACCTGTGTCTCACTAAGGTCCTTTATTCAGTCCAGGAGCTGACCAAGGATTGCCCATTGCATTTAGTTATTGAGGCTTTTTTTTTTTCTTTTTCTGTAACTTTTTATCAGCGCCCCACGTAGGAAGCCTTCCCTTATGGGGAGTTTCCTTCTGCCCCCTTCCAGACTGGCCCATCTCTGTTTTTCCCAAGTGGTGTGGCATGACTGCCAACTTATTTGACCCCTCTTTTTTCTTGCTTATAAAACCTCAATCTTATTCAGGTCTTGAGGAAAGTTTTTTTTTTTTTTTTTTTTTTAACTCAGACAAGATGGATCAGGCCAGGGGGCTGCAGTCCTGGCCAAAGAGGAATGCAAATTTTGAGCTGTCCAGGGAAGATTGGGGAAGGAACAATGCTCTGTAAGTAGGGAAGGGCGCAGCCCTGCACTGCCCGCTGCCCCGTCACTGTGCAGATGGGACTGTCCACTGCCCCGTCACTGTGCAGACAAGATGCCAGGCACGAGCTCCTGCAGTCATGTGGCGACTGCGAGGGGAAGGCTGAGCGAGCTGTAAAGAGGCGACACAGCACTGATGTCCAGGGGCTGGAAGCAAGACCAGCAGCTGGCTACCTCCTGACTCCTCACCTGAGGAAAACACATCCTATTTATCTACACACAGCAGCCAGATGTTCTGACAGCTGCCTCTGGACATGTCTGATGGACAGTGCATGCTATGCTGTGCCTGTTTCCCTGACCTTCCCAGCTGGCTCGCTTCCTGTCTTGCTCCCTGCCAGCCGTTCTGTTCAGATGCTCACTTGCTGTGTCCTCGGACCTAAGTTTGGATGCTGCTCTTGGCTCCTTTCCCACTTGCATTTGAATCATGAGCCCCTCCCCTCTGAAGGGGAGGATGGGGTCAGTCTCTATTTCTGCAGAGATTTCATTTTATTCAGCAGGAAGTCAGTGGAGCATTTTAAGGATGGAAGCAATATGATCAGATTTACATTTTTAAAGGACTCCTTTGTCTGCTATGGGTTGGGGGCAAGTGCAGAAAAAGAATGATCACTTAGCAGCTCCTGAAATGGAGAAATGACAAAGAGATGATAGACAGTTTGGCCAGTGGGCATCTGGGGAAGGGGTGGCAGCTGTTTGATGGGTCTGGCCAACAGGCCTTGCTGGTGGACTGGACACAGTGCATGGGAGAGTAAGAAGAGTGCACTAGCCCAGCCCTGAGCAGGAGAACACGCAAATTCATGAAGTGGCCCATAATTCTGTGGCAACTACTTTGGGAAAATACAGTAATCAAAATGATAAAAAAAAAAAAAAAAAAA
>NW_003852531.1:4622045-4623837 GCF_000181295.1 Otolemur garnettii | reverse complement strand
CAAGTGAGTGGAGATGGCATTTAGCAAAAACAAACGCTGGGACAGAGAAGTCGGGTGGGGGCATGTGGAATCGAGAAGCTGGAGTTCTCATAACACAAACGAGAAAAAAACAGGACGTGGAGAACTCACTCACTGTGGGGGATTTCCTTCCGATTCTTGGATTAGGCTTTCCTAACACAGGCTCTTCTGTCTTGAGGTTCTGCATGATGTAGCTGGCACTGTGGTTGTCCACACTCTGGACAAAGTCCCCACTCCCATCTTCCCTGCTGACAGAGTCCCAGCTTTGCAGGAGCCCTGGGAAGAGACCCCTCCTGACCTACGGATTGTTGGGAGGTCCTGAGGACAAGACTGGAAGAATCACAGGCTGACTCCTCAGCTTGTGCTGAGAGGGTAATATGTGTGTTTTGTTCCTGCAGTAGGAAGCCTCCAAGGCCTGTGAGGCTTCCGTCTCATGCTACCTGAAATCACAGATGAGGGACGCTAAGAAAGCAGCGCATGTGGCACAGCTCACAAGTGGAACAGCCAGGTGAAGCCTGACTCCTCTCTCTAGAGTTGTTCTAGCACATGCCACAGGCTGTCTCCAAGACCTCAGCAGGCCTGTGGAGACACTTCATTTACCTAAACCCGGACCTCTGTGCAACTGCCATGGACATACCAGTCCAGTGGTAAAAATCACCCTAGTGCTTACTTGCCATGCTTGTCCCCCCACTCGCAGGAATGGCAGTGGACGGCAGTGTCCTCCCATCACTGGGAGGACTTCTCAGACACCCTCACCTCTTCTGCTCTCACCTCCCAACCACAAAGAGGAAACGGCAGGGACGCACTGTTGGAGGAAAGTGCTAGTTGCCAGTGGGAGGCTTTAAAGAAGAGACCCATGAAAAGATACCACTTTTTTAATGACTTAAAATTTGATGTGCGGGAGGGAGGGGGAGAGGGTGGAGGGAGAGGGATTCGAGGGTTCACTTCTGTGGTTCATCTTGCAAGGGTACAAGTAAATCTTTCTATGAGTAGAATATGAATGTTTTGACATAATAACTAAGAAAGTTACATGAAGGCTATGTTAACCAGTTTGATGGAAGTGTCTTGGATTGTGTATGAAAACACCACACTGTACCCCCAAAGTGCATCAATGTACACAGTTACCATTCAATTAAAAAAAAATTTGATGTGCAATGTATATTTTATCGATATGAGGGAATCTACCTCTGGCTAAAAGCAAAAAATCCTGAGTGTCTCAGAGAAGACTGTAAGTTGTGGACCTTCTGAGCGTCTGAAGCTGTAAGTCGTGGACCTTCTGAGCGTCTGAAGCCGTAAGTCGTGGACCTTCTGAACTTCTGAAGCCCTCCGAAAGTGCCTTTGTTTGCACGTGTCTTCCTGTTACACTAATGAGAAAGGTGTTGCCTTAATGATCCATATAATGCACATTTTAATGGTAAAATTAAATTTTGAATAAACACTATGAAAAATCAAATATTAGAAATCCATTTTTTAAAAGCTTAAAATAGTGACTTGTCACTGTGCTGGGTGAGCTTAAGTAAGATCATTTCAGATTATGTATACAGTGCCAAACTCTTTCAATCTAATTATGTCAAAATTGTGTTTTCATTAAGCCTTCTACCTAATGCAAAAATGCTATTAAAATTATTTTCACTGACATTCTCCTATTAAGCTGGCTTAGAAACCACACTTACAGCTCGGCGCCTGTGGCTCAAGCAGCTAGGGCGCCAGCCACATACACCTAAGGTGGCGGGTTCAAATCCCCAGCCCGGGCCCGCCAAACAATGATGACTGC
>NW_003852531.1:4610154-4621826 GCF_000181295.1 Otolemur garnettii | reverse complement strand
CCTCCCTTCCATCATGGAACTGCTGTGGGGATGACAGGAGATGCTTCTGCAGGTGAAGCACACAGGTCACACCCCAAGCACAGTGGGCATTATTCCTGCCGTTCTCAGTCTCCACCTATAATCATGCCATCCATGGCAAGAAATACACAGCTAAAGAAGGGCAGTCATTAGGCCCCAAATTTTGCTGCTATTTCTTGGTTATAGCCTGGCATTTGCCAGCCACTGACCAGTGTAGAGATGAGAGATGGGGAAGCCACTTCCAGGATTCCATGTTGGGGGCTGTTTCTAAAGTGTGCCTTAGTCTAGCCATCATAATGTTCAGTGATGGGTGAGGAGAGAGGGGAGGGGTAGGGAGTGCTTAGACATCACAGGCAAAAGTCAACAACCTGAGATCACGAAGTTCAGGTTTACAGCCATGGAGAAGACCCCTGAGAAATAGCTGTGAGAAGTGACCCTTAGGGCCAAGGTGGTAACGGTGCTCCCTCCACTTACAGGATTCACAGGGCACATTGATCACTCACTGACTAATTCAATTATTTATTGCCATATCCTTACTGGTTGTCTACCACATGCCAGGAGCCTTTCCAGGTCTGTTGGTAGCATGAAAGTGAGGAAAAGCAAGACTCCTAGGCCTCTGGGTCTTACTCTCTAGGGTGAAGTAGATACAACCCAGAAAGCAAATCATCAAACCCAAGAACTTCACATGAAGAAAATGAAACAGAAGACGTGACAGACAATGATAGGAATGAGGGCATCAGTAGATCAGCCGAGACTGGGCAGCAGGAGGGCGGCGCTTGAGCTGGTAGGAACCAGCCCAGAAGACGCTGAGATCACCCGCTGGCTGCTGTGTAATCCCCCTTCACTGCTCCCAAGTGACTCCCCTCCAACCCTTGGGATAGAGCTGAGGACAGAACAGAGCTCATCTCGCCACACTGGTTGGCATCTTTAGATTAAGCCCAGAAGAAAAGGAGACGCGGGAGAGAGCACAGGAAAAGTGCACAGTGGTCTGGAAAGGCCCCAGGGAAGTCGTCAGTGAGTGGGGAGAAAACCACCATGCTTATTAGACTTCTCTGAGACGGTTTCTCCTAGGCTACCGGAGTGTCAATCATACAAGTTCATGACTGCGGCGGACTCTAAGGGTATCCCAATTAGTTCCAACTCCTAGCATACATGCTCTTGAGTATGGGTGAGACTTCCGACTTGCTCCTAACCAGCAGACAAACAGTGAGTCGTCCTGGCTGTGATTACATTACAATCCAAATGTCTGTCATGCTGAACTCTTTCCCTTGCTGGATTTGGTCAAGAAGGAGACCACGTTGGGAAGCCCATGTGGCAAGGAGACTGAGATGGCCGCCATCCAACAACCAGCTAGAAACTGAGGCCCTCAGTCCCACAGGAGGCCACGAACCAAATTCTGTGGACAGCCTCATGATCTTGGAAGTATGTTCTTCCTGGGGTGAGTCTTATAATGGTTTCCCAGCCCTGGCCAGTCCCCAGATTCAGCCTGTGGCAGATCATGAAACAGAGGCCAGTGACCTGGGCCCAGACTCCTGACCACAGAAATTGTGAGATAATAAATGTGTGTTTCAAGCCACTAAGTTTGTGGCAATCTGTTATGCAGCAAGAGAAGGCAGGACAGTGACATTAATGAAGACTGATGGGGTTGCTGAAGTGGGTCGAGAGCTAGGAGAGCATCACTTGGGAAGGGAAGTGAGAGCACAGCTGGCCTTTCCCAGAACATCATTCAGTAGCTTTGCTGTTACAGGAAGCTCCCATCCCAGAAGCACTGAGGGCTAAGACCTGTCCCCTGTGCTGGGGGAACTCGGCAAAGAGAAGGTGTCAGAGAAACAGGTGGTAAACAGGAAGTAACCTGGATTAATTCTGGAAATATAGAATTGTGGTGATAGTTGGACTTTTTTACTTGTCAAAGAAATTAAACTTGATTATAATGAAATAACATGTAAATGTGACTAAAAAACAAAATGATACAAAAGCATGTAAATATACATAGTAAATTCTCCCTCCTCCCTTCTCAGATCTGAAAGATAACAAGTTATTACAATTTCTTATCTATCCTCCTGGAAGTTCCCTGCAGGTGTGCATGCAGTGTGTGCCTTTTTTCCATGTAGCACAAATGGGCCTCAGCTGGACGCACCGTTCTGTTCCTTGCTCTTTTTCTTAGTATTGAGTCTTAGCAATCTCTCAGCACCCACATGCCCCAATTAATTAGCCCATCCTTTTATGTGGCTGCATAAGACCCCTTGTCAGATATATTTCACGTGACTAGTCCCCGTTGGTTAGCACAGAGGTTGCTTCCATGTTTTCACTGTCACAATAAATGTGATGTGTGAATCTTTGCTCATTTCTATAGCAGTAGGGTAAATTTCTAGAAGTGGCACTTCTCGTGGGTCCAATGGCATGGCCGTCAACCGCCCACAGAGGCTGCACCCACCTTCCTGCCACCCGGTCTACAAGGCCACATCATTTTTAGCCAAACTTGGGCCAACACTACATGTTAACACATTTTAGAGTCTTTTCTAATTTAATAAGTAAAAAGTGTATTTGGGCTTTTAAAATCGGCATGCATCTGCATTTTTGCAAGCTGCTCACGGTTGAGTCTACTGAAAGGATCCAGACTCCTTTAGGTCAGTGAGACATTAGGATTGTAACTCTTAGACGTGGAGAGCAAAAATAAACAATGTCAGGTAAGGGCTATCACTCAAGGCTATGCCCTCGCACCCCACAGGTGGTCCCCGTCTTGGCAGCTATCTCACCAAAGTTTGGGAACCTCCTTCTGACCTCAGAATTGCCACACACTTTGCTCAGGCTGAGATGAGGGTATCATAAGAGAAGCGGAGTGTGTCAAGTGCAACTGAAACACGGCCTTGAGTACTGGGTAGAGTCAGAAAGGACAGGCTGCTGGAATGCCCTGCACAGTCTTCAGGACAGCAGAACTTGGGGTTCCCAGGCAGCTCTCATCCCAAATGCAACCACGTTTGGAAAGCCCTCTTTTCTTCTACAGTCTAGTTCTTTCAAGCTGAAACTCCACACCATAAAAATTACCTAACAGGATCCTTCCAAAAAACCAACAGATGTTATTAAGAGAACAAATCTCACAGACTCAAAGAAGAACAAAAAGGAAATGCTTAATCAACGTGTATTGTTCTGTTTTGACCGTGTCCCACAGCCCTGAAGCAGCCTGGGTGCTCACACAGCTGGCTGCAGCACACACACCGTGAAAGCAAAGGGGCTACTCAGGTCTCTCAGCCTTGAAAGAGACTCTGCCAAAGACTGGATTATTTTTTAAATCTATTTTTGCAGTGAAAGGAAGCCACAGGCATCTGAATACTGGCTCCCAGGCCCAACACCTAATTTCTGCCAGGACATGAAGAGGGCCTTCTGAAACTGTGCCTCTGGAATTTGGGTTGGTTTAAACGAGATTGGAGCACTTGGGTGGCTTTTGTTTTTGTTCCCCGGTTCTCCTTCATCCTGGTATTTCTTTCCTCCAAAGGACACTGTGTGCTCACCACAGGTACTCCCGATCATCCCAAAACACAAATCCTGATTCATTTTTTAAAGACCGAGGCTTGAAGGCTCGTCTTGTATTTTTGTTTTCCCCCAGCTATAGTCTACTTGTGCCAACAAAATGAGTGTATTCATTTTATTTTTAAAAACCTCCTACAAATTTTCAGTGACTCTTTCAGGATAAAATATTCATACCTTGACTCCAAATTACAGTTGGGAGCGTAACCACTCAACAAGTACTTTCAGTCCAGATTCATTTTAGATTCATGAAGCAGGAGAAGGAGACTTGGGAGGCACAAAGTCTCCTTTGAAGGAAAGAAATCCTGAATGAAGAAACGAGGGGAACACACTGCCATCGCAAACCAGCCAAACGCCTCGGCCGCAGTCGCAGAGTTATTTAGGGTAGAGGAGCGGGCCCTGGAGCACACTGCCATCGCAAACCAGCCCCAGCGCCTCGGCCGCAGTCACAGAGTTATTTAGGGTAGAGGAGCGGGCCTTGGCAAGCAGAGAAGGTGGCCGCAGGATGGGGACAACTGAATTGAGGAACTGCTCTCGCAATGAGCTGATTTAAAGAACTAAGGTAAGTCAATTAAATAGGACTGTGTTCCAGCTCCATCTACTTGTATCAAAATTATCCAGCACATGTAGTTTCTATTGTGAGAGTTCGGTCACATCTACTGCAGACAGCTAGAAAGTTGATTTTACTAGGCATTTGGATGCTGGGAAAAACATGATCCAGATATTCAAAACCCCTTTCTTGATTTCCGTGAAGTGCTACCTGGCAGGTCTGGTTGCAAATCATTTTGCAAATGCAAATCCCATTCTCACAAGTTTCAGGACTTTTTCTTTTCGGTAATCCTCAGAACGGTTATAATCCTAGTACAGATATTTTTAGAAGTAAAACGTTGCTTTGAATCAAGCCTCCAGACTTTTTAAATAGAGACATTTTAAAAATTGTAAGTGAGAGATTTTATTTGACAATGATTTGAGAAAAATTTACTAGTGAAGTCTGCTGGGCTGTGAGCTCTTTGAGCATTAAAAACACACAGTAACAGGCAATTCTTTCTGCCAGGGAGGTTATACTTTTATACTAACCTAACTAACCTTTACTAGGAAAGGCCTCACATAACTGGAAGTGCAGAGGTGAGGAAATCTCTTGAGTTTGTTTGATTCTTGGGCCCAGTAAAAATGTGAAGGCCCCGAGTCTGTTATTCTTGTCTTCTTTCTGTGTGCTCAGCAGCATGCAGGGCTGCAAATGGACCCCAGAAGCTCTCAGCATGACCAGGAAGGGGGGGCAAAAGAGCAGTGCAGCTGTGTTCCCAGATGCCTGCTGTCCACAGGGAAGGGGAAGGGGGACCACCTTTCAGCACAGTCCTGGGCCCCAAGGTACTTCCCAGGGACAGAAGCTCTGGACAAAGCCTTTTTCTAAATGAATGCCAAAGGCAGACTTGAGCTAGCATATTCAAATCAGGACATCATTTCAGGGTCCAGTGGAAGAGTGGTAAATTTTAAGAAGTCAAATTCAGGCATCAAGGAATTAGAAGAATTTCAGAACCATCTAGAAAGACCACTACAGGCCCAATCTGTGGGCCAGGGCAGAATACACGGACCCATCTCAGAGCCTAGAAGAGGGAGACACCACAGCAAAGGCTTTATGCCACCTGGTCTGGGTCATCTCATAAAGGACAGTCACATTTCAAGACCCTCAAGGCCCAAAGCATAGTATCTGTGCAAAGGAAGTTAAGCCAGTGGGAAAATGAAATATCTTAGTGCAAATTCAGCTAGCCTATCACTGCCCCCACCTGATAACACTGCCCCCCAAAAAACAAGCAGCATGATGATTGCCACTCACTGTTCTGTCTCCTGGCTGGCCCACTAATTTCCTACTAACAATGACACTCTCTATCTTGATTCTCAAGTGCCCTATCTGAAATTGAGTTCCATTATAAATATGCTAATGGTGCCATTAGCAGCACCAGCCAGGATCATCTCAGGCAGTGCAGCAAAGGCAAGGACATCTCCTTCCCACTCTCCCAGATCAGGCAGGGGCAGCATCATGAAGGGTGGCCAACACTGTGATGTGTTTTATGCACCTAGAGATGAAAAGAAGGAAAAGGCAGAGACGCACCCCCTCTCCCCAGACTCCTGGACCTCTCCTCTTCCTCATTTCTCAGTTGCAATGTTTATCTATTTTCCTATTTCTAGAATACTCTTTGTTCCTAGGGAGTCAATCTACTACCTTAGCCATCTGACATTCTAGTTTTGAAAACTTCCATTACCCCCTATTCCTCACAGGTAAGAATTCTTCTGGGATTCTGGGGCTGGCTGTCAAGGCCCTGCACCACTGGGCAGTCTCTGACCTCTCTGACCATCTCCCTCCATCTCCTTATACTGTGCCCATTTTCCAGCCCTCCTGCCTAATCACTGTGTCCAGAGCACTTCTGTCCTCTTGCTTCACGCCACTGCTCATGCCATCTTCCCAAACGGGATGTTGTCCCTTCAAGACCTTGCTTAAATACCGCTGCTATGACCTTCCCACCGACCATCTCCAGCAATTAGCACGACTGGCATCTGGCATCCCAGCGCACCACATGCTGGGGGAATTCAGGTGTGTGAGGCCCTGGAGGGACGGGGGCACATGTCACGCTCACCACTGCACCTGTAGTGCTCCATGCACAGAAGGAACATGATAAATATTTGCAAAAGGAGAACTGACGGTTCTGCATCATCTCTTATTATATTACTGCTCGGATTCATCACCTCCTATGAAAGAAACAGTAACCTGTGGGTCTAGCACATATACTACTCGCTGTATTTGGGTGTCAGGACTGGCATAACAAAGTACCCCAGACTGGGTGGCTTAAATGGCAGAAATTTACTTCCTCACAATTCTAGGGGTTATGATTCTGAGATGAAGGTGCAGGCGGGTTTGCTTCCTTCTGAGGCCTCTATTGGCTTGTAGTTGGCCATATCCCCTGTGTCTTCATGTAGCCATTCCTCTGTGTGAGTCTCTGTCCCAATCCCCTCTTCTTTTCCTTTTTTTTTTTTTTTTGGGCTGGGGTCGGGTTTGAACCCACCACCTCCAGTATATGGGGCCAGCGCCCAGTCCTTTGAGCCACAGATCAATCCTCTTTTCTTAAAAGAACAGTAATCCTATTGCTTCAGGGCCCACTTTAATGACCACAGTTAGCCCTAATTACGTTTTTGAAGATTCTACCTCCAAATACCATCACCTTCTGAGGTACTGGGGGTTCAGAATTCTACATATAAATGTGGGGTCACAACTCACCCCATAACACTGTATAGTATGTATATTACACACATCGTGTTTATTTATGCACACTCAGTACATATACACACACATTTGCCATTTTTCACAATAAATGACAGTAAGGTTGGATATATAAAAATCAGAGCTATAGTCTAGATAAAGTGTCAAATTATGTATAACACAATATTCAATTTCTAAAAGGCTGAAACATCAAGTTTACTATCATTATCATTAGGTCAATATGTGGCATATGACTTAAATAATTTTATGTTGGGTGGTGAAATTCAATCTGTTTTTCATGACTCAATGTTTTTCATGACACAATGATGTTGTGTCAGGATTGACACTCTGCACTGCTGTTCCCACATGCTAGGAAAAAAGTCACTCCTTTATTTCCAGTAATTAGCTCAACTGTGAATTTCTCCCCACCTCCGTCTCTCTAATGCTTGTGGGGGGCGGTGGGGGGATTGGGAGACCAGGGGCTGCACAAGCCTGCTCACAGAAAGAACAGTCTCATCTACTTAAGCTGTAACACTTTATAATCTTGGGTATTCTAAGGCAGCTGCTTTATTCTAAGCTGCCTTAGAATAAATGGGATTATAAACTGTCTGTCTTCCTGCCACAGCCGATTTTCTTTCTCTCCTTCTCCCTCTTCAAGATACCTTAGGTTCAGGAAATGCTTATACACCCTCAAGTACTAGGGAGGCCCTGGTCCAATTCCCGGAACTCTCCTAGCTGTAGTTACCGGGTAAAGGACATCACCTCTCACTTGGTCTAGACACTGGCTTCCAGGACCAGTGCAGAGTGCTGATCCAGACAGGATCTTTGGGGAGTTGCATGAGTTCCCTTTCCTAGACCAAGGGTTGAGGGGTTGGCGTCCATGGCTCCCTCTCACCTTCTGAGACCTTCTGAGTCTCAACCACATCCACCTCCAATCTCCAACTTGAACTCTCCCACCAAACAGCCATGGTCTCAGTGACCCTGACCCTGGTGACCCACAGTGAGTTTCATACCTCAGTCACAATACTCAAGCATCTCTTGTGCTAAGTGCCTGGCTACCTTCCTTACCAGGGAAGTAGGAAGAATCAAAACACCATGTCGAGACCCTTCATTAAAAACCCACTTCCTTTTTTGCTATTCTAAAACTGTCCTCCATGTTGGGGAGTGGTATGGGGGAGGGAAACAGGAACATGTTTTCAGATGTCGCTGGAGTCTTAGAGATTTCCATGAGAATTGGCCCTAAGGAAGGGCAGCCAGGGCCTCACCTATTACTCCCCTCCCTCTCCCTCCAACCTCCTCTCCATTATCAGGACACTTTCCCCATCTACTTTATGTTTGCTGAGCAGTGGTTGGACATGATCTCCTGTAAGCTCCCTTTGCCATGGCTTATGGTAAAGCTTTAAGGTATGAACCTGTCAGTCCTCATTTTTGATAAAAGGAAGAATCTAAGGTTTAGAATCTCTTTTGCTCTTCCCTTATAACTGGCTTTTCGCTTATTTTCTTATTGTGGACTTAAGATGGAGAGAACTAAGCCTCAAAATAGGTCAAAGGCATTTTGCTTCTGGCCTCTGATGTTCGGAGAGTGGTCCTCAGAATAGCAAATTGGCCTTGGCCCAGGGACTTGTCAGAAATGCAGACTCCCAGATCCCCAACCCTACTTCAGCCCCTCTGAATTGGCATTCTGTTACAAGACCTGCAGCTTCTGTTACAAGCACTGCACTGCACTTATCTAGGAAAAAATTCAACCCTTCCCTCAGGGATTCATGTTCATTTCCATAGTGAATGGGTTGAAAAAGAACATGACTTATGAGTGGATGAAGAAGGCATTGATATATTTTCAATACTAAAGGTTTTTAGCTAGTCATCATCAACAGATGTGTGCCTTTGTTAAAACCAAGCCCATGGAAAGAGGCAAATCCTTTCCAAGCTCAAGGAAAGAGGCAAATCCTTTCCAAGCCCTCAAAACTGGTCAATGGCCTATGAGATGAGTTTTCAGACCCACTCAGTTTACACCAGGTGACTGGGCAGCCAGAGTTTCCCAAAGCCCTTGTCCCCCAGGGTCTTTGCAGGTAATAGTATCTATGGCAGCTCTGGGAGAGCCATCACTGCACATGTGGCAGGCATGATTCTCGTAGGGTCCGAAGGACCAAGCCACCATTATCTTCCTTAAGTGATGAAGAAACTGTCAGCTAGAGAAGCTAAGTAACCTGCCCAATAACCCAGCTCATAACTGACAGAACCAGAGACTTAAATAAAGATTTGGACTCTAAAGTTCATGCTCCATACCACAAATCTTGCTGCTACCTGCCAGCTGGCTGCCTTCCCCAGATGAATGTCTTCTGTCCAGACCACCTGTGAGGTTAGCTGAGAAGCCTCAGGGAGGTGCAATTACTGACAGAACCCTGAGAACAAAGAAGCCTGGCGGGGGCTGATGAAGGACCCTTGGGGACAGGGAAGCTGCTCCTCAGACATCAAAGGGAATGACAAGGAAAAGGTCCTGCCCACCGTGTTGACACAGTGGCAGGGAGAGGGTTTTGATGAGGAGCACCAAAGCAGAGCTGAAGCCGAGCTGAGGTTCTTCCCAGCCCAGACCCAGCTCCTCACATATTTCAGAGACAGTGGTGTCAATATACAGAACTGAGACGCCTTCACCCATTCCAGGTCCTTGGGAAAATGCTAGTTTTAGCACCATTCATGAAATATTTTAATGTAGAATTGTCTACTGATATGCTGGCCAAAGGCCTCCTTCCCAGTCCCCTTCCTAACACACTGTGATCCACCCACCTGCCTACATAAAATGGAGAAATCAGATACCTCTGCGTTTTCAATCTCTAGAAAAGAAGATGATGTCTGAGAAAAACAGCAGTTTAAGGAGAGGGACCAGCCCCACCACAAAACCCTCAACACCTGCAGAGGCATGACCTGTGTCCCCCCCACCCCACCCCACCCTGCACCCCCGGCTGGCGTAGCCCACAGGCCACTCAACTCATCCCTTCCTGCCCTCCAAGCTCAACCAGGTCCAGGGCCTCGGCTCTGACGCTTGGGATTGGCTGCAGCTGAGTGCTGGCGTCCATTCAGTGCCCCCAGAGAACACACACCCCTAGGCAGACAGCAGCCTTCAGGTAGAACAGCAATTTCTTGGCAAGGTCTCCTGGAGCATTCATTGTGGGGGTTGTTCTGAACACTCCTTTAAACATGCAAATCCCTTCAGCACTGCTGTAGTCAAGATGGAATAGAATATGAATCAAGGCTCAGCCTTTCTTTTTATCCTCAGATCATAAAATCTGAAACATCTCAAATGTGTGTGTCCGTGTCTGTGTCTCTTTTGCTCATTCAGAGGATGTTAAGACTTTACTGTCTTGCTGTCCAAGACAAGCTTAGGAAATGGGAACGAGTCCATCAGATGCTATCTAGTTGTTAAAAAGTTGAAATGATTAATGGCTAGAACATAAAACTCTATTGCAGAAAAGGCCATTGGGATGGTGATAAAAATAGAGACAGGGCAGAATTTTCAGATAAATTCTGAAGGGTCTTGTGACTGATTTAAGGTCCCATTAACCTCATGGGTATCTAATCAAAGGCTTCCGGTTGGAGGTAAATCTGAGACTGAGGAGTGAGAGTTCTTACAAGGACAGGAGAAATTCCAGTACTTTGCAGAAGGCTGGAAAATGGGATCTCTCTTCTCACACATTTGCACGAAAGTGTGAGGGTCAAATTATAAGTGTTCCTCTGTTGTCTATACTCTATTTAAGCCCCCAGTACATTCTCCTGGTCTCTGGTGTTCAGGGATTAGATAGAGATCCAGCCTTTACTATGGGGATTTTCCAAAATGGTATTATTTTATCAGGAGCACTATTTACTGCAAGTGAATCACCTCTCCAAAAATCTCTATGCAAGTGAATCACCTCTCCAGAAAGCTCCTACCTTCTTTTTCACAGGGTGCAGAGTGCACCAGTGCTGAAGGCTTCAGCTGCCTCTTCCAACTCTGAGCACTGCAAATGTGTCTTTCTAGGTCTCTGCTCAGACTGGGTGTCCGTATCTTCCTTCTTTCAAGAAGAGCAAAGGTCTTGGGTTCAGTGAGCATTTTAGTGGAGGAGAGGAGGGCTTTCCATCCCCTTCTCTTTGCTAAATCTCTAGCAGAAAATGTTCACTCTGTTCTTAAATGTTTTTCCTGAAAAATGGAAAAGTATCATTTCTACATTCAGAGGCATCTTTCCGAGTGACTCATTTAATAGGACCAGTTGTAGCTGGCAGAATATAATTTTTGACAAATGCAGATGACCTGTCACCCATGGACCTGAAAATTGGAAGCCTGGTCTATCTGGAAGGAGTTAGAGGGGACTTGTGGCCTCTGAACACCTGGGGATGCACAACAAGTCTTTTCTCCCATGGCTCTTCATCAGAGACTGTCCTTGGGCTCCTGGAGTCACCTGGCATACTCCCACGGAGGACTCTATGTACCTGGGAAGTATGACACTCCTAGTCCCAGAAAGGCCCATACCTAATGATGGGCACAGTGGTAAGCCTCACTCATATCCTAGGGTCCTTTTCAGAATCAGTCTGATGCTCCTTTGTGTGTGACTTGGCTTGAGATGGCCCTCGCTCAGCCTCCCACCTTCCCCCACTTTCTTACTGCCTTCTCTTAGGAGCACTGCCTTGGTAAAGAGCAGGCACCTGCATCCTGTCTCTGGGTGATACTTCTGCCAAACTCTTGAGACGGCAATAATGATAGATTGACTGAAGCACTAAACAACAGTTAAAAGTAAGAGGCCCTTCTATGTGTGTTAACATGGGAAGATCCTAAGACATGCTTTTGTGCAGAAAAGCAAATTGAAATATATATATGCTAAAATATTGTTTAAGAAAAGAATATAGG
>NW_003852531.1:4598462-4609800 GCF_000181295.1 Otolemur garnettii | reverse complement strand
GCCCAGGAGTTGGAGGTTGCTGTGAGCTGGGGTGCCACGGCACTCTGCCCAGGGGGATAGCTTGAGGCTCTGTCTCAAAAAAAAAAAAAAGAAAAGAATATATTGGGCCAGGCATGGTGGCTCACATTTGTAATTCCAGCACTTCAGAGGCTGAGGTAGGTGGTTTGCCTGAGCTTATAGGTGAGAGACCAGCCTGAGCCAGAGCAAGACCTCATCTCTAAAAATAGCCAAGCGTTGTGGCAGGTGCCTTTGTCTCAGCTCCTTGGGAGGCTGAGGCAAGAGATTCATTTAAGCCCAGGAATTTGAGGTTACCGTGAACTATGATAACATAGCACTCTACCAAGGGTGACAAAGTGAGACTCTGACTTAAAAAAAAAAAAAGGAAAAGAAAAGAAAAGAAAAGTAAGGAAAATAATATATTAAGCTATGCTATTAGAAAGCTAAGAAGTGCATTCTCTTCCCCACTTTTTGCTCCCAAGGCCTTGTGCTGAGCTCACTGCTACTGTGTTTCCTGGCCATGGGCAAAGCCGCTGCTGACTGTGGGACCTCTGTTCCATTCATAAACTCCATCCCTTGGAAAAGGGGAGAACACTCATCAATAGGAGCAAAGTTTCCGCTTTTTATGGAACAGGTGGCAGTTAGCTTAAGGAATGTGACTAACTGGGGGAGATACCAGTTACTTCTGGTAACTTCTGACTCAGTTACCAGAAATGAATCCAATTATCTAAAGTATGGAACATGCAAAGGTCTACCCCAGAGCAGGTGCCCCAGGCTGGTCTGAAGCAGCTGAGGTGGGCTAGGGGCAGAAGACTAGCTCTGGCAGCTCAGGGTCCTTCCAGAAATGAGGATGGAAGAAGCTGCTGTCAGATTCGGGTCACCAGGATAACATCAGCTGGGTGGGAAATAATTTTGTAGGTGGAAGAGAGAGGGAAGAGTGGGGATGATTCAAAAACAGAAAGGGAGTTGGAAAGGGGAAAGTTGGAACTGGAAGGGGATAGGAGGCTTTTGAAAACATTTGGAAGCTGAAGCTTCCAGGACCAAGTGACCTTGCAAAGAGGATAGGAAAAGAAGGGGCACAATTTAACGTGAAGGGTTTAGGAAGAATTAGGATTAGGGAGAGGTAGGGGTTGTCAGTAGGAAAGTGCAATGCTGACCTTAACCTCCAAAGGGAAGGAGAACCGTGGCATTGAAGGTGAGGCCAAGCTCTTTGCCAGGAAGGGTCACAAGTGGGGAGATACAGTTGCTGTTCAGAACAGCGATTATATCATTCACAAAGAAAGAAATAATCTTCTCAAATATGTGGTGTTATTTTGAGCAAATGTATTTTTTTTTTAAAGGGTTGGTTTTGGTTAGATTTGAGAGGACAAATCATAAACACGGTATAATTTGTTTCTCTGTGTAAAATGTTGAGATCTCCCCAAATGTAATTCTGGGAAGCTTCAGTGAAAGAAAAGTAACATTGATCAAATGTTCACAATTCACTGGACAAGACTGTGGTTAGGCTTTCTGCCTGTGCCTCTGTTCATTTCAGCCTCACCCGGCTGGAAGAGGTAGTGTCTCCCATTATTCTTATTTTCAGATGGGAAGTCTAATTCCTTGTAAGGAGAGCTAATGGGCTCTCAGGCATCAGTGTGTAGGGTGAGCACCCAAGGTTGGTAAGGCACCTCCCATTCCAATGCAGATACAGACATGTTTATTATGGAATCAGAGGTTTTTCAAGACTACACATTCTTTACTATGCAAGATGCACTGAGAGCTTCTATTCTCTTCTTTTCCAACACCTTAATGAAGTAAATTGCTGTTACAACACATTAATAAGTTATTAGATGAAGTTTGAAAAGCATTCACGGAGGATTTATTGTAATCTGATTTTATTCCTCCAAAACCAGTGCTTACAGGTAAACTGTGAGTTTTAAAATTAAAGTCATATGGAATCTGTCCTCTGTTCTTCCATCTGCTCATCCTCCACCCATTCATCCAACCATCCAACCATCTATCTATCCATTCAGTAAACATTTATTTATCATACAGAATTATGGTCTGGAATCCTCATTACAGGAACTGATGCTATCTTATCAACTCTGTGACCCCCAGATAGAAAAGCTTGACTCATCAAAGCAGGCAAAAAATCAGTAGATGGTGGATATACACCCTACAAATACCACTGAGCAATTGTAGGTGGTTTTAAAGCTAGCATCTTTGGGCAGCCCACTACCCCTCTCCCCACAGAAAAAGAAAATCTCCCTGCGGATGATCAACCACAAAGACAAAGAAACAAGTAAAAAATGATAAGTGAAAGCAGCCAGTCACTGTAGCATTCCAAGATGCTGGCACTGGAGGTCTCACCCAGCATGAGAGATGAGTGGGGAGATGAAACCTGAAATCATACATGTCCAGAGTGCTCTCACTTTTTGCCTCTGAAATTATTGTGAGTCCTGCTAACCGTGACCACAGTCTGTTTAAAATTACACCGTTTGCCTTATTTAATTTTCTTCTGCAGTCATAAATATTAATTAAGTGAAGCCACATAGGGTCTGCATTTCAATCTTTTTACTTCCTGAGGACCATGAGCAATTAGTAGCCACAGCAATTTAAGGGCTAGGTGTTTCTTTAAGTCTGCCCTGCGACATCCGCATTTTCTTTTTAAAATTAAGTCAGATTCATTAGATTTTAGTGATTTCTTTTTCCTCCCTAGCCTCTCCTGGTCTGTGGGTTCCTTATGTGATTCCTTTTCTTACAAACTATGTGCCCCCGGCAGGGGATTGGCTCATTTTCTCTAAAACATGGTGCAGAAAAGTGTACGTTTCTGTTAATAAGGGCCAGAAATGCTTGTGTGCAGCATGTCAGCTATCCAGTGTTTGTTTAGAATTGATTTATGACAAAGCTAGAAGAGATTATCGTTAAAAGTAGTGAAGATATAATAAGTAAAAAGTTGAAGTCATCTCCCTACCTTTCCAAGTGCCTTCTGGGGATGTCATTGTTTTGGTGGGGTTTTTTTTTTTTTTTTTTTTTTTGCAGTTTTGGGCCAGGGCTAGGTTTGAACCCACTACCTCCCACATATGGGGCCAGCGCCCTACCCCTTTGAGCCACAGGCGCTGCCCGGGATGTCATTGTTAATAGCTTCTTATATAAACTTCAAACCTTCTCCATGTAGTGGCAAACACAGTTGGCATTTATTTTTACAAAAACTAGACTAAATTAACCATATTCTGCTTCTAGGTAACTCTTCATTATAAAATGTTTATACTTTATGATTTCACAAAATTCTATTATTCTTTATATCACCTGGATGATACTCCACAATAAAGTTGGGTTATTGTTTATTTAACTATATTCCTCTAGAGTTAAGATCTTGGGTATGTTGTAAAGTACACACACTTACAAATACACTGAATTCGATACACCAGAAACTTTACCCAAGAGCATTTTCTTGATAATTATTCTGCCTCACTAAAGGAATATCTATTGGGGGAAAGGAGAAAATTATAAAATGGAAACAGGTCATGATTTGGATCAGAGAGCATAGATTTTGAAAAGAAGGGCTAGGTGAGTCCTCAACATCTCTCTGTGCAAAAGGCATCTGTGAACCATCAAGTCTGAGGAAAATATTAGCCCTTCCATCTCTTTATTCTCTGCAACCTCAGCCATGGGGAGAGGCTAGAGGACACTCGGGAAATGAACTCTGCACTTGTACATTCAACGTATTAAAGAGGAGGAAAGGATGAAAGACAGACAGGAGGTCCAGGTAAAGCAATCCCCTCTCAGTTTCTAACTATGAGAAGGGGGGGTGACAAGAAGCTTAGGGCTCAGGGGTCCCACCTCAACAAGGGACGCTGACTCATTTTCCTCATCATTAGCATCTACTTAGCACTCTATTTTGAAGCATTAGAATTTACCAGTTTTTACACTTAAAAGGCACAGCTAAACTCTCGAGATTTTGAAAGGTATCAATTTATATGAATAAAACTCCTCTGGAGACAATCACATCACTGACATCATGACTTTTCACATAATATAACAGAATTCACTTGGTTAGACTAACAGAGCCAACATACAGGGTGATTTAGTAGCTGGATGTGAAAGGGGCAACTGGAAAATAGGTTCACATTTTATATCCAGCTCCATCCAGGGGCCTCAAAGCACCTAAATTGATTTCCTCAACAGTTCTATAATCCCCCATCCACATCAATTAATACTTGGTCCAAAATTCTTAGTGTTACTATATTAATTCTTTGTGTGAGTTTGCAAATATAGTAGAAATAAAAAGAATTCACCCACAAGAAACATATTTTTCCATCCTTTTAGCAGTTCATCCCCAGAAGGAAGAGCCCATTCTGGAATGAACGCCTCATTTAAATTCCCGGAAAGGGAAAAATAGCCTTATCAATAATTATGAATGCATACTGCAGACAGAATAGGCATTCAGGGAGCAGCCTAAATATTTAAATTGTTCTCACTTTTGAGGTTCACATTTTAATTCCAGAGCATTTTCTGTTATATATGTTGGGAAATACTTGGGTCGCATACCAAAAGGAATTGTGATGTCTGTGGTTCAGTTTTAATTTTTCCTGGTGACGTCCTTTTCTGAAGCATTGATAGGCAATTCCTGGTTCAATGTGTTTAAACTCTGTAGAAGAAAATTTCCATTCCCAGTTGCCACACAAGTGACCCAGGTCTTTTCAAGAAGGAACAAGAAAAGGTCATTTGAAACTCAATAAACAGAAATTTCTTCCTCACTTCTCTTCTTTTTGATCTTTCTCTTCAGTTACTTCAATGCTCATTGGGATGGGGGGAGGTTCAAGGGATGTTTAGGAGAAGGTGGGTCCTGGCCCTTTTTCATTTTAAAGGGGAAGCCCTGCTTAGCCCTGGGGGCCAGCCCAACACAGAGGTGGGCAACGAGGCAGAATCAGCCAGGGTTCCCTTCTTAGGGAGAAATTTTAAAGGAGCCCAAGTGGGCATTTGCTGATGCCTCATGGGTGCAGCTGACGCTTTGCTTAGGCTGTTTTTCTGTACTTGGGAAATGACCACTTCCATGTTGCTGCAGGTCGCCTTTCCTCCCTGTCAACCAGGGAGGTCTCTGTCTCCGGAAAACACAGCTGGGAAGTGGGGGCGGGGTGGGAGTGAGCCAACAAGGGGAAGGAGAAGGAGTGGAGTGGCTGTGCTCTGGGGGGCGTCCGCTGCACCGCTGGGGCTGCGCAGACAAGTCGAGTCCCGTGGGATGGGGAGAGAGCACCTCAGTAGCGGGAGGAAGACCAGTGTGGCGGGGAGTTGCAGAGAGAGGCAGGATGTAGATACCGGAGGGAAGTTTAAAGGAACCTGCGCTTATCTATCAAGTCCCATCTCTCCACCCAGCTAGGGGCAGATGGACTCTCCCACCTGTGGTCACCAGGGCAGCAGCGCTGGCCTCACCTGTGAGCTGGTTAGGAATGCAAAATCTGCAGCCCCGCCCAGACCTGCTGAATCACGATCTGCATTTTAATGAGACCCCCGGGGATTCCCCTGCACTGAGACTTGTCAGGGGCCCACCCAGGCCCACTGGGGTCACTGTTGCTGTAACGTAGCCCCTCCAGGAAGCTCTCATTTTGTCAGAGCTCCACTACCCTTCCTCTGGAGTTACTCTGGGGAGTAAAACTGACAGAGCACTGAATAACGCAGACGTGTATTACTAACACTGAAAGAGTTGTGTGTCCACCGCGTGCAGGAGCAGACAAGCCTCCCCAGCCAGCACTAACCACTAGCACTAGCATTTCCTGTATCCTTCCTCCTCCCAAAGGCAGAAGCCTCTAGCATCACCCTGATGGTACAGAGAAATTGTAATGCCAGTAGGACAGAACTGGGCAATCACAGTGCTCCTTGTCCGGCTTTACCTAGAGCTATTCTACTGACATCATGCTGATCAGGGCAGAGTTGGGCTCTTGGTCTTCCTGTTGCTTCTGGGTAGAAGGAGGCAGAATACTTCACCTTGGATTTTAGTCCACCTCCAGTAGAAGACAGGCTATTTTCGAATGACGAAATGTAGAATTTCCCTCTGGGATGGGATTCTAGCACTTGGAAATGCTGGCTTCACAGTTGGAAGAAGGCTTGAAAACAGAAGAGGGGAGAAAAGGAGAAATCAAAGAGAAAAACAGACTTAGTCTCTATAAGCACAGTGGCTTTGCTTGTACCCCCTCCCATATAGTAAGTGCTCATTAAATAATGCCCCAAAAATGTAAACTCCCCTTTGTTGTCACTGCTTAATATTAGAGCAAGTTTTATATAGTTCTTGTGTGCTCATGCAGAGCCCCTATAGCACCGAAAACAAGAAACAAACAACTGTGATAGAAGCATCAAAATCCAAGGTGTGTGACTTCTGCTGAACTCTACACCTATCATCACTGCCTCCTGCCTTACTCATGGAAAGCGCTGTGTTTAGTAAGCAACCAGTGACTCCTGGAGCTGGTGGGACAGCTTCCCTATCATCTCCCTGGGTAACACAAAGGATTCCTAAGAAGGAATCCCAGGGGCTGATTCTTCAGGCAGCTGTGACTGGTTCTCCATGACTCCTGCCCTTCATGGAGTTTACTGCTTCCTTTTTTGTCGGGAATAACTAAAATTTCACCCAAGAATAACACCCAAAGGTATGAAATAGCTCCTGGGGCCACAAATGCAGATGCATCTAAGTTAAGCATCCCTCAAAGAGGGATTTATTCTTATTCACATTGGCATGTTATTACTGTAACTAAAAGTTGTCATTTCTTTATTTTTATCTCTTCCAATTATTTTAATTACCTACTATAATAGTGCCACATACCAGAAATGTGCTAAAAACACAAGATTGGTGAACAGGATGCCATGTCTATACCAGAAATAATTTGTCAAACCCTGGACCTGAATGGGGAGAGCCCTGGCTTTCTTCAAAAACCTGGCACCAACGGGAGTGGGGTCAGCAACTGCTCAGCTCAACCACTGAGAAGGACCATGAAAGATAAACGATTATAACTGAAGCCCAACTTTGTAAACACCAATCACATTCTACCTGCATAAAGAAAGGGATCTGTGAGCCAAATTCATTTTATCTTGACACCCCCTGGAGGGCAGGAGGCTTCCTTCTTCTATGAAGCCAGGTGCAGGGACCACGCTGGGAAGTCACTACCTGTGCTTGTCATGAAATCACAGGCATTCCTGTATTTCTTCTCTTCCTCCCTCAAGTCAAGATAGAGCAGAGTCCATCCTCTGATACCAGTAAGACAAAATAATACTTGTTTATTTTTCAGAACTCAAACCCTTCATGAGTTTGGATAGTATATTCTCTGATCTGAGTGAATATTTATACAAGTCATTTTGCCAAAGTTTCCTTAACATAACACATAACTATTCATATGACACTTTTCACCATAAAATAATAAGAGTATAATAATAAAAATAATAATGATATAAAATGATACAACCATACTGCCAAAAAAAAAATGTGGTTTGAAGATCTACTACCCAAACACAAGCAAGGTTATCGCATCATATTTACTTAATTCCATTTTATTTCATCACTTATCTTTTATTTATGTCTCATCTTTTCCAGGGGACCTTGCAGAGAAGTAGACTGTGTGCAGGTGCCCAGCTCATTAAACTCAAAATGCTGCTGCATCTGGTCCCCCTTTTTCTCAGCACTCTCCTGTGCTTTTGCAGGTGACTGAGACACACTCAGTCCTTCTTCCTTCTTTTACATACATGTCCTTTGACAAGGTGTTCTGAGCTAATTGCCTTTTCAGTTGTCCTCTCCATAGACAACTGTTTTGACCATCAACTATAAAAGCCAGCATGAGAGCCTTCGAAGGTGTGTTTAAAGCCTAGCGGACAGATTTTGATGGTCTGATCTTATAAAATAAATTTCAGAAATCACCACCTACCTGAAGTGTAAAGTGTTGATTACAACCTTTCACACGTGCTATGCCTTCTCTTCATGGGGACTAAGGATTCGCAAACAGAATTGCACCTGTGAATAAGGGGTGAGGGGGGGCATCTGACTTTTACTGACTAAAAGTCTTATTTGAACTTAAAGATGTGTATTTACCCAAGACTGTGTTGTCGCCTTATTATCTCCTCTGCCCCATGTCTGCCTCCTAATGCTCTGTGCCTGCTGGGAAACTCTGGGCAAAGCCTCTCCTGGATATCCATTCATTCTCTGAAGGGCTGTAGGCATTGGAATATTGATCAGCTGAATGGGACTTTTATTATTTTATGCTTTGGGGATACTTCCTCACTTAGGAAAGTTGAGATCGCTTTGTTAATGTCCGCTCGGCGCAGGCTAGCTTCATTTGACAGAGAGAGCTGCAGGAGAGGTTTTACTAGGGGACCCAGGACATCCCAACCAAGCCAAGGCCTAGAAGACCTGAGGTCTTCTTCTAGGAGGAAGTCATAAGCCCCTTTTGCCGCCAGGAGTGATACCAGCGAGCTAACCTCAAGCAGTCCCCGGTCAGACAGCAGCTTCACTGCAGAAACCCGTGGGACTTAGCAGAAAGGAGAGCGCGCGGGGCAGATGGGCAAAGGAGAGCTCCGCGGGCCTCTTGGCTTTGGCGAAGTTTAAACTAAAGGGGTGGGGGTGTTGGTGGAAACATCTGTTGGCAGACCGAGTTCTCCGGGAACTTGTTCCTGGAGAGACAACTCAGGGAGCAATTTAACACCATTCAACATTCAAGCCCCAGGTTTTCGTGCCAGAACTACCAACTATTAGAAACCAGAGCTCCGGAAAGGACTGGGCTCAGGGGTGGAGGAGGTTAGTGCCTTCCAAGGTGTTCAAGCATGGGGAAAGAAAGGAGCTGTCTGAACCTTCCCGCTTTCTTCGCTGCCGTTGGCGCCCTGCTCCCCGCTGCTCAAAGCAAGCTGCACCCCCTGCTCACCTTCCCCAGGCATCCGCACACTACCCCAGAGCTCGGAGCCTCTCCAGGGGGCAGGAGACCAGTTGGTTTGCGCAGAACTTGGGGCGCCATAGAATGCCAAGTCCCGGAGGCGTTTTCAGAGCGAAGAGAGGAGGGCAGGAGGAGTCGGGGTGCCGGGGTAGCGGCGTCGGAAGCGCGGGGCGAGCGAGGGCTCCCCGGGGTCAGCGGCCGGCAGGAGGCGCCCCGGCCCCGTGGAAGCCAGTGCCCAGAGCTCCCGGAGTTTGAAGGTGTGCTCAAAGCCTAGCAGCTTTTGATGGTCTGCTCTTCTAAAATGAATTTCAGAAATAACTCACCTAGAGGGTAAAGTGTTGATTCCAACCTTTCACACGTGATATGCCTTCTCTTCATGGAGACTGAGGCAACAGACTGGGCATGGCAGGGGACTCTCAGGGAGCTCTCAGGGTGTGCTACTTGCGAGGGGAGCGCCCCTCGTCCCGTGCACCTCCTCTCCCAGCCCCTGCTCCCTGTTTTGGGTCCTGGAATAATTTCTAGGATCGCATTTTCAACCAGGAGCAAAACCAGGAAAGCGCATGAGTAGACACGCACGTAAGCTCGCATACAAGACACCACGCACAGACGAGGGAGACCAGAAATTCCTTGAGGTTTTCAAACCATTCACACCAGAAAACTGCCTGTTTGTTGTTGTTTTTGAGAGTCAGTCTGTTTTGATATTTCTTTTCTACTGAATGGAAGAAGTGCTGGGTGGGAAGGAAGAAGGAGTCGATGATGTATTGGGGGGTCTGTGTGTCTGCCCTGCCTGTGAAGACGACTCCTATTTTGAGTTCCAGTGTGTACCCCTCTTTACCAAGCCCTCTAAAGAGCCGTGAAGTTGTTCCTACCCATGCTCTGGGGGGGCCCAGTGGGAAAAACTGGGATGTGGCTGCTCAGACTCTCCTGCGCACGCTTCCGGTTCGCAGCGCGGGCTTGACACCCCATCACGGCCCTCCCCGACAACTCAGCGTCTGGGCTGAGCGCGCCCAGCTTCCCAAGAGGCCAAGACCTTGACTTTGGGGGACCTCGGGCTGGCATTTGCCCAGCGTAGCCGGCTCATGAGTGCGCAAGCTATGAAGTGTCCGAAACATTCGCGTTCAGCAGCAGAGGTTGCCTCCCACGGCTTCTTCTGTTCAAAACCCTGTAGACCCCAGAGGACAGGGGCTGGGGGAGGTAGTTCCCCTGCATCTTCCGGCTTGTCTTCCAGCCTGACCCTTACCGGGCCTTCTGCTTACAATGCTCAGCTCTGTGCCTGCCACCATCACCCCCATTCTAGACAGGTGGGCCAGAGACCCACTATTTCTTTTCCTTTCCCCTTCCCCCATCTCTGGGAAGCTCCTTTTTTGAGATCCAGTACAGGGCTGGATCCCCACGATCCACCAGGTTTTCAGTACCAAAAAAGAGCTTCCATATCCAAACACCGGTAACATCCCCCTCAGCCTATCCACTGAGGTATTGGTGGCTGCAATGTATGAACCCAAGAGCTGAGGGGTTCAAAGAAATACAAGGCTGCTGGTGATAATTCTTACCAGCCAGCCCCTTTGGAAGTCAGAGAGCGCGGAGACCCTCCTGAGGTCAGTTCCACAGCCCGGTATTGACTCCTCCACTCCTCTCTCCCTCCCCGTGCCTGCCCCCGCCCTGTTTGTTTTAGTTACGAAATGCTGTTGGGCACCTTGGTTGTGACTGAAAAGTAACCTTGAAACACGCCGGCCTGAATGTCAGAGACAAATCGCAGCCTCCTAACCTTAGGCTGCAGCTAACGGGGCTGCGAGCGCCCCGCCGCCCCACCGAGAGTCGCGGGCGGCTGGGCTCCAAGGAGGCCCAAAGCCGAGGCGGCGGCACCCGGCGCCCGGTGCCTTCCGGGGCGCGCCAGATCTTAACTGTAACTGGGAGGGGCCTCCCAGGACAGCGGCGGGCGAGTTAAAGGTGTGTACACAGTTTTTCTAAATACGACGGCGCTTTGCAAATTGGCTCTGTCACTGGCTTGTTGTTTTGACAGGGAATGTGCACCGACAGCAAAGAAACTCGGGAGAGATCAATCCGGCTTTATTAAGGTTCTGCCGGGCACAGAGGCCAGACGTGCCCTCCGACAGCAGCACGCGGCGCCCAGCGCTATGGGAGTGGGCAGGGGCCAGAGCCCGGAGCTGCTCCTGAGCGTGGCCTCCTCCCAGGTCCCTCTTTCCACAGGGAACTCCCTGTGGACCCGGAGGAAAGGGGGCTTCACCCAGGGCGCCCGAGCGCCCTCTAGCCCGAGGGCCGCCTGGGAGTGCGGGGCGCAGCGGCGGCGGAGGGAGGGCGCAGAGGGGCAGGTGCGGGGCGCCGGCCGGGGCTCCTTCTCACCTAGGTGTGAGCTGATTATTCAAATGGGCTACCCGGGGTCTGGGGATTGGAGGCCCGCGCCAGCGCGCCGCGCTATATCACCAGCTGCCCACGTC
>NW_003852531.1:4554824-4598258 GCF_000181295.1 Otolemur garnettii | reverse complement strand
CCCGGCCTCCTCCGCTCCTCGGTCCCCTCCTCCGCGACCCACCCCTCCCGCCCACTTGCAACCACCGCCTCCGGCCGGCCAAGGGGAAGAGAGGGAGTGGAGCGGAGGGAGAGGGAGCGCTAGAGAGGGAGAGAGGGAGGGGACGGTGCCTTGGCTGACTTTTTTTTTTAAAGAGGGTGGGGGTGGGGGGGTGATTGCTGCTCGTTTGTTGTGGCTGTTAAATTTTAAACTGCCATGCACTCGGCTTCCAGTATGCTGGGAGCGGTGAAGATGGAAGGGCACGAGCCGTCCGACTGGAGCAGCTACTACGCTGAGCCCGAGGTAAGTACTCGCCTCTTCCGGGGAAGTGGAGTGGCTGCGGCTTTCTCTCCTTCCCCGACCTCAGGACCGCTTCCCTCGCTGGCACCCGCCCCCACCCCCCAGCGTTTCTGGGCAGCCTCCTTTTCCACCCTTCTTCGACTCAAATGGGTCTTTTTTATACGACACACTGTTAGCCTTGAGATAATATTAACTTTGTGATCAAATATTGACTCGCGGCGCCTCCAAATCCTCTTCGTGGCCGAGCCACGCACTATCCTAACAGTTATGTTGGCAGAGCGCGGCTGGGGAGGGGTGGGAGGTCGGCCGGCGAGGGGGTGGGGAGCTGACGAGAAGGAGGGTAGGAGTTGGGGGCTGAGGTAGAGACAGAGTCAGGGACTGTTGGACAAAAAGAAAGGAGGTTTGGGGCTGCAAAGCCCAGCCGCGTGTAGTTCCTCTCACGGTTCCTTCCCATTTCCCGCATGCAGTGCCTCGGGCTGTCCCCGAACTACGCTCAGTCACTGCCGTTAAGGTCCCCTGGGGCCGGGGAGGGGCTCCCGGGAGGAAGGCCGGGCCAGAGAGGACCCGGACAGGCACTGTCTCCACTTGAAGCTCCCCGGGCGTCCCGAGCGGCGGCCCGCAGGTTGCTAGCTGGGGTGGGAGGTGGCATCTGGAGGTTCCGGCCTCAGCGCCAGCTCAGCATGCTTAGAGTTTGGGGATGCATTTAGGGAGCCGGGCTTGAAGTGCTCGAGGGGACCCACTTTCTAGAGCCCAGAAGAGGTACAAAAGGGCTAGGAACGGGTCACATGCCCAGAGCAACAGTTAGCTAGCTACCTCCCCTGGGGCAGTTATGGCTCTCTCTGGATACAGACTCGGTATCTCAGGGGAAGAAGAGGCTTCCCGGAGGCCTCCCGGGAGGCAGGGCCTGGGGCGGCCCAGTGGGTGGAAGGTGTGGGCACGCCTGAGCCACAGTGCTAACGCTGTCGCTGTCGCCCCCGTCCCCGGCCTTGTCCGCAGGGCTACACCTCCGTGAGCAACATGAACGCCGGCTTGGGGATGAACGGCATGAACACGTACATGAGCATGTCGGCGGCCGCCATGGGCAGCGGCTCGGGCAACATGAGCGCCGGGTCCATGAACATGTCGTCCTACGTGGGCGCGGGCATGAGCCCGTCCCTAGCGGGCATGTCCCCCGGCGCGGGCGCCATGGCAGGCATGGGCGGCTCGGCCGGGGCAGCTGGTGTGGCGGGCATGGGACCGCACCTGAGTCCCAGTCTGAGCCCGCTCGGGGGACAGGCGGCCGGTGCCATGGGCAGCCTGGCCCCCTACGCCAACATGAACTCCATGAGCCCCATGTACGGGCAGGCGGGCCTGAGCCGCGCGCGCGACCCCAAGACGTACCGGCGCAGCTACACTCACGCCAAGCCGCCCTACTCGTACATCTCTCTCATCACCATGGCCATCCAGCAGAGCCCCAACAAGATGCTGACACTGAGCGAGATCTACCAGTGGATCATGGACCTCTTCCCCTTCTACCGGCAGAACCAGCAGCGCTGGCAGAACTCCATCCGCCACTCGCTGTCCTTCAACGACTGCTTCCTCAAGGTGCCCCGCTCGCCGGACAAGCCCGGCAAGGGCTCTTTCTGGACCCTGCACCCTGACTCGGGCAACATGTTCGAGAACGGCTGCTACCTGCGCCGCCAGAAGCGCTTCAAGTGCGAGAAGCAGCTGGCGCTGAAGGAGGCTGCGGGTGCCGCGGGCGGCGGCAAGAAGGCGACCCCCGGGGCCCAGGCCTCCCAGGCTCCACTCGGGGAGGCCGCCGGGCCGGCCTCCGAGACTCCAGCGGGCACCGAGTCACCTCACTCGAGCGCCTCCCCGTGCCAGGAGCACAAGCGTGGGGGCCTGGGGGAGCTGAAGGGGACGCCGGCCGCGGCGCTGAGTCCCCCGGAGCCCGCGCCCTCGCCTGGGCAGCAGCAGGCCGCGGCCCACCTGCTGGGCCCGCCCCACCACCCCGGCCTGCCGCCCGAGGCCCACCTTAAGCCGGAGCACCACTATGCCTTCAACCACCCCTTCTCCATCAACAACCTCATGTCCTCGGAGCAGCAGCACCATCACAGCCACCACCACCATCAGCCCCACAAAATGGACCTAAAGGCCTACGAACAGGTGATGCACTATCCTGGCTACGGCTCCCCCATGCCCGGCAGCTTGGCTATGGGCCCGGTCACGAACAAAACGGGCCTGGACGCCTCGCCCCTGGCAGCAGACACCTCCTACTACCAGGGGGTGTACTCGCGACCCATTATGAACTCCTCCTAAGAAGAAGGCTTCAGGCTCGGAAAGCTCTGGCAGAGTTTGACAAGGACAAGGGAGGCAAGGGGGGGGTCTTCACTGGAGAGACCAGGGGGAAGAAATCTGTGACGCCCCAGCAGTCCCCCTCACCCTCCCAAACAGAGGGCCACGCTGACACCTATCGTCCCATATGAGGAGAAAAATGGGGAAAACATATTTTTAGAAAACCTCCAGTTTCCACTACAGTGTAGACTCCGCTTCTTTAAGCACCTGCAGATTCTGAGTTTTTGTTGTTCTCCTCCACTGCTGTTGTTGCAGGAAAGTCTTACTTAAAAAAAAAACTTTTGTGGGTGAATTGGTGTAAAACCATGTAGTTTTAACAGAACCAGAGGGTTGTACTATTGTTTAAAAGGAAAAAAAAAATAATGTAAGGGTCAGTTTTAAATGACCAAGAAAAAGAAAAAAAATGCATTCTCAATCTCAACACGGTGGAATCCAGGTCTTGGGTCTGATTAATTTATGGTTTCTGTGTGCTTTATTTATGGCTTATAAATGTGTATCCTGGCCGCAAGGGCCAGAGTTCCACAAATCTATATTAAAGTGTTATTGCCGGTTTTATCCTTTGAATCTTTTCTTCAAGATTTTGTTTTTCCTTTGTTTGACTTAAAAGATAAACAGTTCTGAAAATTATTTCAAGGAGGAGGGAGGGACACTCTTGCTGGTGGCAAGTTTGATTATAATTTAGGGTAGGGGGATAGGAGGGACACTCTTGCTGTTTCATTATAATTTAGGGTAGGGGGCAAGTTTTATTATAATTTAGGTTAGGGGGATGTTGCCATTTTCCCAAAATTTTTTATTAAAATTTCTTGCTCTTCCCCAAATTGAATGAATTTTACAGTGGGCATGTATGGACTCACTGCCCAGATCCTCCAGTTAGCATTTCATTATACCTGCTTTAGTTCACATTTTTCCATCTATCCATATCTGCATTGGTCAATCCATCTTATTTCTCTAAACGGACGTCAAGGTTAATTTGCAGACACACTTCCCCCAAACACTTCGGTATATACATCTCAACCAATTTTGTTGATGGTTACTTTTAGAATTTTGAAGTTAAATTGACAAGAATGAAACACACAGAACCCAGGTGAACCATTCAAGCAAGAGAAAACAAATCTCCACATATCTTAATTTTCTACCTGGCCTGTTGGAAGGTGTTCTGGTGTTTCAGTCTCTTGGGCCCCAAGGCTGGTTTCTCTTGGAGGAAGCCTGCATTTTACATATTTTCCCTGTGCTTCTAAACTTAGGTCTTTCTTCACGACAATGAGTATAGATTGGATTTGTAAACTCTTGGTGCAGCACTTTGTCTTTTCAACACTGCCTGTCTCACTCTCCTGTGGAGCCTCAGTGTACATTCCCTGTCCCACCCTCCTTCCTGAAGTGGGTGCCCTGTCTGAGCTACCTACCACAGCAGTCCTTCCTAGCCCAGGAGTGCTGAGGCCCCTGATGTGGAGAACTATTTGAAAGCTGTGCTACTGGAATTAGTTTTAAATAGATAGTTTAGAAGTTTGGAAGACAATCCAAATTTACTTTTTAAAAATAAGATGTATTGAGGTGTCTGGCACAGCTTGCCAATTGACCATGATAGGGTAAAATGTCCCCAACCTCCGACGCGCTTGCAGAGCCTCTGGTAAGCTCAGAAAGTCAGCTTGGCAACTCAGGTTTGCCAAGCCTGGGGGGGGGTGAGTATTTTTTGAGCGTTCGATGAAACTCCAAAAATATCAAGAAAACCCCAGAATAAATTCTCACAAATCCTGCTGCCTCTCCCCACAGACAACCTTGCAACCCTATACGGGTAAGGAACTACAGTGGAAATCCAGGCAAAGTGCAAAGGGGAGCCGGAATGTCTGCTGGCCTGCAAGCTGGCCCGGGAGGGCAGAAGCCAGTGTCACCGTGGGCCCGCTTGGCTTGGGGCTACTCTCCTGAGCAGCCAGCTTGCAGTGGATGAAAGCTGTGCGGGCCTCCAAGACCGGGACTTTTTGCCTTGGGTTTCTAAACCCAAGCTCTTTTCTCAAGACTAGATTTTTGAGTTTCCTGGCCTGTGGTGTTCCCGCTGCACCCCAGCCCTGGACACTGCCTCTCTATGTGCCCTCTGCTACCTTGGCGGGGTCTCTGCTCCCCCACCCCTGGCCTTCCCACGCGCTTTGGGCGGGAGGGTTGCGCCTCTCCTCGGCTCGCGACTCCCCACCCCCGTCTTGCCTTCAAATCCCTTTTTAACATCCCACATTGTCCCAAGGAACACAAGGAAGAGAAATTGGGGAGAGGGCGGGATCCTCCGGAGGCCACAGCCAGCAATCAGGCAGTCGCTCCCCCCTGGCAAGGACACACACGTCGTGAGCCCAGCCTGAAATGTGTTTCATTACCACATAAAAGGCTCCCGTGGCGAAAGAACGGAGAGGCAGGGCCGGGGGCCGAGTGCGGGACAATGGAGGCTGGAAGCGCTGCCCTAACCTGCTATGTTTCGTAACGCACGCCCTTTGTGCCAGGGTCGTTTTAAACTACTTAGCGAGCCCCCCTCCACTGATCCCAGCCGATAAGATATAGTTCTGCCCGAATACATAAAAAAGACGTCGGGGAGCAGGCGCTTTCGGAGCAGCTTCTGTCTGGTTCACACCCCGCCCGCACAGCCCCTTCCCCCAATCCCACTTCCAAGCTCCGGAGCTTGCTGTGCGTCCTCCGCCCGCTTTCCCCAACTCCACGGATTGTGGGGTGCAATGTTACCCCCCCCGCTTTTTTCCTTTTTTCCGCGCCTTCCTCGAGCTGGTTTAAGCAACCGTGATCTGTGAATAAACAAAGTCAGTAAACAACCGAAAAAAACATTCTAGATCCGAATTCCAGGAGGGTAAACTTTCCATGCCACGTCACACTTCAGCAAATTTGCACAGATATTATATTGCCTCCCCCTCCTTTATTATTCTTTTTTTTTTTTTTGTCAGGATCCCATTGTACTTAACTGAATTTTATAACGCTGATCGATATCTTGGTAAAATATTCATTTTTAAACTAGCGGGCAGTGAAATCTTTGCTTTGTGTGCTAAAGTCAACAGTCGCTCGGTTTGAGCTCAAATAAATGCGGGGATGCCTCGGCTGAGAGCAGTCGGCCGCCTCCCTGCTCGCGCTGGACGCTCGGCGCCCGCAGCCGCAGCAGGTAGGGAGCGCCCGCTCGGGCCAGCCGTCTCCCCCTGCCGAGTCCGCCCCTGACCCGGATCCTCACGCTTCCCCTCCCCCAGACAGTTCTTCTCCCTTCCCGAGGATGCGACGCCTGGGCGGGCACAGAGGTGGGGGGCGTGAGAAGCTCAGAGGGTGAAGATCCACCGTGGGTTTGTTTTTTTCTGCGCGGGGTTCAGAGCGTGCACGGTGCGGAAGGATGAAGGGTGGCGGAGTTGCAAACTCGTACTAAGTCTAGGCTCTGAGCTCAGAGTTTGGCAGGGCCCGGAGGAAGCCGCGACTGGCCCCTGCAGAGGACTCCATCCGAGGTCCGCGTGTTTCACAAGGGGAGTGGAGGGTTTGGGGTGGGGTGGGGAATGCCCTTGGCCTCAGAGTCTAGGTGGGGGTCAGCAGGAACCCCTGTGCATGGTGTGGGGGAATATGGAGAGGCCAAAGCCCAAGCTTGGTAAGTCCTTCCGCAGGACGTGCACGGGTTCGAGTCTAAGCCGGACCCTTCTCTTTCCCGGAACAGTCCCGCCGGGGCGGCCTAGGGGTCGGCGCAAAGCGGGAGCAGGGGAGGAGTAAGTCTTTCCAAGAAGCGCTTGAACCTTAGCTCTAAGGCAGGAACCAGCTGCTGGCCTTTACACACAGACGCGCTCAGCTGCTGGCAGGTTGGAGAGCCTCGAGGTTCTGAGCCGAGTCCAGAAAATTAAGTCAGAAACTGGCCGCGGGGCCGTTTATCACTCCCATTCTTTTGGCAGCCCAGTCGCCTGGTTTCCCCCAGAGCCCCCACCCATGGCTAGCCCTGGGCAGGAGCGCTGGGCCGTGCGGGCTTGCGCTCTTGTTGCAGAAAGACTCGAGTTCCACTGAACAGAACCAGCTGCGTCTTTCAGTCGCTTGGGGGGAGGCGCGGACCCGGAAAAATTAGTAGTTTCTTTACTGCCTACTGAAACCTCTGGACCCTCAGCTTTGAAGGGCAGCGTACGGATAAAACGCGTCTTTCTTCGGGGTCTACCAAATTCCCTCCCCTCCCCCAACAGCTAAGATCCACGTTCTCCCCGAGGTCTGTGCTTTAAACTTGTGGGGTAGCAGTTGTCTGGTTATTCTGGGTCTTTCCAGGCGTTGAGACGCCCTGGGTAACTGGCTCATGGAAATGGCCACCACCTCCGACCGCGACAAGCTTTTCCTGTCTGCACCGCGGACACCAGCTCTCTCACCGACGTGGGTGGAAATCGCTTTAGCTAATCATCAGGGTCAGCGTTATGTGGTCGCCTCCATGTCTGGAGACCCGGGATGTCCCCTCCCCTCTTTCCCTGGCACCCTGGCCTGTGTGCGTTGTCCAGTGCACCCAAAGCCTTTTGGAGAGGGCGCCTGCCACCTTCCCAGACCCGGCTTCGCCTCGCCTGGCCGGTTATTTTCCCTGAACAAGAAGGAGCGGCTGCAGGACACACAGCAAGGCTAATCGTTTTTAAATAATTAATGCCTCCCCATTCCACTGGTAATACGCAGCCTAGAATCCGTCAATTACTTGTCATTAGACTAGTGTCGCCCCACGGCCTTCCCCCTGGCCTTCTATAGCGCCACGTCCCAATTAAAAGGTGCCCAGTCTTTGAAAGCTGGGTGCGAGTAGCCACAGGCCTTAATTCAGAGTTTTAAAAGAAAGACCCTAGCTGAAGAGATGTAATCTTTCAAATGGCCAATTTAAACGCCTGATCATTATCGCCTGCCTTCTCCCAGCTTTATAAAAAGAGGAGGGTCCGCAGTGCTTTGGGGGATTTTCATAGGGAGCAGGGAAAGGCGTTTGCCCGAGGAGGTACCTGGGGGGACTAGTGTTCTCAGAGGCGTCAGAGGCTCGAGGAAGACCCGGTTTAGGGGAGGCAAGGCTGAGAGGACGTCTGGAATGTGTAGACACCAAGAGTGTTCAAAAAAAGTAGCAAGGCCTTTTCTGCCTGTGAATCAGGGAGGGTAGGAAGGGAGACGTTTTCCAAGCCCACAGCCACCATGGACCTGGAGTGGCAGAGCAGCTGGGTCCTCGGACTTGTAGGCTTCCAGTCCTGCCGCAGAATAAGCCACCCCCCAATCCACACCCTCCCCAAGCACCACTGGCCCCAGTTAACTGTCCCTGATGAAAAGCAGAAGAATAAGGTTTCAGACCTGAAATGCTTTTGGTGGGTGGGGGCCAGTGGGCACCAGCTCAGGAGGCCACACCATGGCATCCCAGGCCATCTAAGGATTGGTGAGTGAAATTTAAAATGTCACAAAACCAAAGCAGTAACAACAGCAACACTCCCCTAAAAGTTTGCAACTCCGTGTAATTATACTTCTAGTTGTTTCCTTTCTTCAAATGTTCTTTTTTTTACAGTAAATAAAGATCTGAGCATCCCAGGATCTTATCTAGCCCCTTTTGAGCGAAAACAATGAAGCTATATCTTCAGTCCTTGACTGCAGAGGTATCTCCCCTCTGGGCTTTGTCATAGATTTCTAATAGCTTCTATCCCCAGGACTGGTTTTCCTTTGAGAAAGGGGAAAAAGAGATGGGATGGGGTGGAGAAAAGACAGAGAGTAAGAGGGAGAGACTATTTTAACAGTGGACGGCCTATACCTCCTCCCCACTCCTAAGGCCCTGGGCTGCTCTTTACAGCTTCAGTTCCACAGGAGAGGCCTTTCCAGAGCAAATCATCCTGATTGGGATTTTTTTTTTAAAATTATTTCTTAATGGGATGCACCGGATGTAGACAGGAAGTCACAGATAGCTCAGAGACACGCAAACAAAAATAGTGTGGAACAGATGCAAGTCCCCAGGAAAGCTCAGCAGGGTCCCCAGCTCTGGGCCTCTTCTCCCTTTGACAAAATTCCCAGGGAGTTCCCTACCCTGGAGCTCTCCAGGGGTTGCCTCGGAAGCCTAAATCCTAGGGCATCTCCCCATTCTGTTCACAGCCTTCCTGCCCACTCTCTTATCCCTTCTCTCCTTTCTTCTTTAAAACAATCGTGTGTGTGTCCCCCCCTTCCCCACCTCCCCCCATTGTATTTGTTGATGACCTAACAGGCTCACACCAAAAGCCACACACAGAAAACCAACAACTGCAGGATGGGAGGGGAGACCAATTATGACGGAGGCTAACAAGGGGGAACACCCAAGTTGAGGCCGGCTGTCTCCAGGGAGACTGATGGAGGCTTATTTTACAAGCTGTAATTCCATCGTGGTCCCTCTTGCCAGACTGGAGGTGATGCCTGTTCCCCTCCCCCTCAGCTGCTGCACCCTTGGAGCCTATTCCAGATCTTTTGTACATCCTTTGCAGAAGAAGCTGGCACCTTGTGCTCACGTCCTTCTCATGGAAAGGCTGAGGACAAGGGTTGCTTTTTGAGCACACCTTCACAGTATGCTTGTTTTTTGCGCTAGTGGCTGTTCCTTAGAGCTCTGAGCTCATTATCTATATGCATACAAACATGTCAGATGTCATTGTCACCTTCCTTCAAGCCCCCCCACACACACATTAAAAAAGCATTGACTTACTTGCCCTTTATCTATCTGTCTATCTCTCTTTCTAGATATTTCATTGTTAGATAACACAATTGATAGCCAGGACTATTGAAAGAAATAACACAAATTAAGTTACATTTGTTCATGCAAAACTCAAGGGTCTCACAGTCTCACCAGGGCAAGTGCTTGCAATTTAATCTCTTGCTAATTAGAAGCGGCTAGAGGCAATGACAGCAATGCTATATCTGTTTGACTTAAACAGCATTAAATTAACCAAGATAGAAAATTTCAGCAGCTCAGAACATCTTGGAGCATGATGTGTGCTGGCACTTAGGAATGTGATTTGTCTACTGTTGTTTGGTTCTACTCACTCGTGCGTGGGGTTCTTCCTCTGCCAGATTAAATAGTTAGGGCCTAGTTGTTTTTTTTTTAATAGATAAACCAGCTTTTTCTTTATTTCATTTATTTGAAAAGAACAAAATACAGGTTGAAGAATAAGTGGAAATGTTTTGGACCTCAGCAAACCAAGATAGGATTGCATGCTGATACATTTCAGCTTCCTATTTTATTAGCAATATGATCTCAATTCATTATTTCTTCTATTTTTGCAAAGCATACATAATTATATATTGTATTTTGTTGGAAAATGTTTGCTTGCTTAAAGGAAGCCATACAATTCCTAATGTGAATTCTTGAAGGTTAGAAGACCATTACTTGAAAACATAAAACATAATTTGGGGAGGTATTTGGAGGAGAGGCCTTGTAAGGAGCTAAGGCGTGAGTGAGGTGAGTGGCTCTAGAACTGGGGAGGGCAGATGGTGATTATATGACATTTTCTGTGAAGGAACAGTGTGAAGTGAAGTGTCAGGCAGGGCAGGACCTGGGTCACAGAGAGCTGTGTGCTGAGGTCAGAGGCATCTTCAGCAGGGGAGTCAGGTGTCAGCCAGGCACACTCTGGCATGAAGCTCTGACATGCTCCTCAGGTCGCTGCTTCTAAAACCCATTCTAAGTTTAAAACAAAGGGGACCATTTTCACTATATATTTTCTTTTTTTCCCTACAATTCTGAGCTACATTAAATTGAGCACTTCGTTCACAGAAAGTAGTTGTTAACTTCATAATTCTATGCCTCACTAGCTGAGAAAATCTACCCTCTACCCAGAAAACTGAGTCCATTTTCTTGACAGAAATTTCACCATTTATTCCTCCATCTTAATGTCTCTTAGTGTTCTCCATACCCACCCCAGCCCTTCTTCACTATTCTTTATGGGAAATCTGTTCAACCATGCCACTGTGTCTTCATGAGTAAGATCTCTTTCTGGCTTCCTCATGCCCACTTGTAGAAGTCAGAATTTATGGGTGATGAGCCTAAGCTGAGAGGAGTTAGGGAATTTGATCTAATTTTGGAGCCCAGCTTTGGGCTCAAGTCTTTCAACTCATTGTCCCTCCAACTTCCTCTGGCTCCATATGCCCTTGGGGCCTAGATACCTCCCATGTCAATGCAGTAGGAAGCCTGCCTCCTCCAGAACCCCAGAGTTTGTGAGATGAGTCACTGTGAGTAATGAGGACTCCTGAAGTGTTAGAGAGAGCTAGAAAGAAACAGGAAGACCTCAGAAGGGGTCTCCTTGGGAAGACAGCCAAGACCCCACTGACTGTCCTGGAAGAGAGTAGGTCAGGCTGGATTCTCATGGTCTCTTTTGGGGTAACACAGCACGTTCATGCCACCCTTTGTGGCTCCTCAGCCAACCACAGGTTCACCCAGGCATGAGCTAGAATCTCCCTGCACTGAAGCTTCCAGGGCCCCTGGCTAATGCTGACACATAGGAGACTCGGAAAGACGGCCCTTGCATTATGATTAGAAAGAAGGAATGCCAGTGAAGAGAAAAAACGTCAGGGGCAGAGACCATGGGCTGACATATGAGCTTAAAACAATCCACGTTGCCAAATTATTTCTGAGCTGAAGCCTATTAGCCTTTTTCCTTACCACAGGATTCTGGGAGCAGTGCAAGGAACCCTACCTCTGGCCTCCTCCTGACCTGCATCTGGTAGCAGGACAGCACAGGTGACAGGGAGCTGGAATTCATACCCTGCCCACAGCTGCTCTCCACACACCCACACCCCAGCCCCCACAGACATACAATGCAGATCTAGATAGACTCCTGCCTGTGAGGTTTGCCCCAGATAGGATGCAGGCTGGCCTGCCACCATCACAGAGGGACCAGCACCCAGCACCCGGTAGGCCTCAAGTCTGGGAGTAGGGCACCACAGAGGGCATATGAGCCTGCTTTCCAGCAATGGCTGGACACCTACCTATGCCTGGGCGTGGGGACACAGAGTAGAAGGAGCAGTGGCCCTCCTTCAAACAGAGCCCAGGCTCTGTGTGGAGGTCTCCCTTTCTTTTCAAGGGTAGCTAAATTCCCTGGCCGGTCCATTTTTAGTGGTGTGAGATTTCCTGCAGCCTTAGAATCTTCCATTTTGACATTTCAGGGACACTTAGACATGAGGTTTCTAAGGCCAGCTCCACACTGAGGGTGTCTAGGGCATGGGAATGGCCACCTCTTGGAAGTGAACCGAGTTCTAGATTAAACTGTATCCCTGCTCCGTACTGGGAAATGGAGTGTCAGACTAAGGTGGGAGCATGAGAACGAACAGTTTGCCACACTCAGGCTGTGCACTAACTCTTGTAAAGATAGCCAGAGCAGGGAGAACAAACTCTGCGGAGCTGCCTGTGGGGGTGGGCCACCGGCAGAGGGGAGTCTAATCTATATTTTGTCCTCTCTCTATTTTAATTACCATCCCCCTCTCACCAGTAGAGTCTGCCAATTAAAGGCCAATCTCTCTTGATTTCTTTGCTTTAAAAGGACATTTCGATTCATCCAGGCAGACAATTAAATCCCCCTCACGCCTCTCCCTTTTCAGAGCTCATGAACAAATGCGTTGCTATCTTTTCCCAGCATCGAGCAGTGGAAAAGAGTTGATCTCAGGTGCTCACCTGCAGTTATCAGAAGGCCAGACTCATTTAGGGAGCTCAAGTCTGGAACCCGAGGCGATCCCTTCATTGATTGTGGAAAGCACTGTTTGGATTTTGCCCTTGCTCAGTAAACAACGAAAGTAACTGCCCGATTTCTCCCTAGCCTCCAGCAGAGTATCCCTCCCTCACTCCCTCCTTACTCTTCCCCCCAACTCCCTCCCGCCTTCAGGCCCCTGGGCTCCTATTAATCTTGAAGGAACAGTTAGATGACAATTCCTTTATATACCCTTGGTTAATCCTCCTTGCCCAGCAGCTGGGTCTTTGGGGGGTGCTTTGCCTTCCTTTCAGGACTCAAGACTCTCTAGAGGACCAACACTCCCAAATCCCTATGTTTGGGTCCCCTATTTTGTCACCTCCAAAAGTTTCCCCCTAGCTAAAATGCTTTTCTCCCCTGGTCTCCCTCCACACTCTTTCTCCATCCCATCACCTCCCCAAGTTCCCCATCAAAGCCTGTTGCAGCTTAGACACAGAGGACAAAATTGAGGCTCTCTGCTTTTCCAAAGCAAGGCTTCTGGACTGGGGAAGCCCTGATCCTCAGGATAGACCTGTTTGGGGTGAAAGTGAATTAAATTAAGATGACAAAGTCACTTTCCGATGATGAAACTTCTAAGGTCCTCAACAAGATCCCCATTTACTCCTCAATTACTAATAGAAAAAGGGAAAGATGTTCCATACTGCCCACAATTTGCAATTCTCTGAATAGACCCTGTGTTGTAATTAGCCCCATTCATTAGCTTTATCACCAGGAATAGGTTTACTGTGAAGCCATTGGGTTGAGTGTGCACACTCTGCCATCAATTTGTGCAAAAACAAGTAGATATAATTGCCAGCCACGGAAACAATAGAAACACTTACTACAAATGCTAAACAATGATAATTTAAAATTCAGTAATTATTTCTTAAAAAGCTAAATGGTAAAGAATAGTTTTCCTGAAGGCATTAGACAGCCAGCCTGCGATGACTGTGTTTTTAAAATTAAGGAACTTTCTCTTTTCAAAGTCCATATTATTTCAGATAGAATTCTTTTCTTGTTTGCCTAATCGCCTTTCACCTGATAAAAGATATTTTTCGAATTAGATCACCTCAACTGAAAGCGTAGTTCTTTATTATCAGCCAGCCTCAAGCAAAATGTTTTTTAAGGAGTCTTATACATCCACTTTCGGGATCTATTCTTTACAAGATGCCAAAACCCTAATGTCTTTTAATTTTTACAAACATGAACTAATGTAGTCCATGAGCTCTCCAATTTGAAATATCCCCAAAAATAACATAAACATTATAATTTGTAAATTCTTAGGATTTAAGATAGAAATATCTTTCACAATATCAAGTGTTGCACAGCAGTCTACAGCAAGCAGATAAATAAATAAATAAATATATATATATTATTTGTTAAATGAAAGGAAGCTCTGGAAGTTGGATGGCTATTTTATCATATACAATATCCTTGGACAAATAAAAGTATATGTTTCCTACCTTTTCTAACATAATTTTGTAAATGAGGAATAAAGAGCATTTGGAGTTTAATAAATTTATTATATGCCAATCTGCACATTTGATGAGACTCAACTATTTCTTTGCATAATGTCTGGTTTATGATGAGAACTACAAAGTGAGAAGAATAGTAGGTTGGCGTCCGCTCCCATCACAGGTTCAGTGGAGCTGTTCACAGCAGGTCCAGCATCCTGCTTGTCATTGGTAGGGCTATTTTGTTGAATATTAGTTTTGATATGACTCTAGCTAATTACCGAGCTTCACTCTGTATTTGCCTCTACATTTTATCTTCGGTAAAACAGCGCAATGGTGTTAATTCAGCTTTTCTCTAGAAAGATGATTTCTTTATATTTTTCACTATTGTCTTCCTGAAGATGAAATCTATGAAAAAAACGTTTCTGGGGGAAACAAATTTATTTATTATTTTAGGATTGTTTAAAACTATAAATAGAACATGGATTTCTATTTATTTGGAGGCAAATACAGAATTGATTCTATATCCAATATGAATTTTTTCTTCACAGCCTTTGTTTTTCAATGTTTACGAAAGTCTCCCGCATACATTGGCTAATTCAATAGGTTAGATATTTTTTCGTTATTCGCCACTGCTGGAGCCCGGGCTGAGCTGCGCTAAGTTTTAGAAAATAATTCAGGAGAAACTTGCAGATATTTTGGGGACTCGGGTGTAACCTCCCATGGCACTCTGAGACAAGCCACATTCTGTTTGGTGCGAGGGGTGAAAAAACACGACCTAACGGTGTTTACATGTGTATTGAGCCATGAAATTGAATATTATCAAAGTTGAAAAATGCAAATCAAATTAAAACCATAGAAAATTGTCTTTGGAATTACAGAGGCCTGGATTCCCCAAGTGTTTGCTTAAATTGAAGCATTTAGAAAATGGAAAAACATCTAAACTGCTCCTCACTGCTCTCCCCCCACCCCCAGACATGAAACTTGTTTTTTAATTCTACCAGGAAATGTGTCAAAGTTTAAGCACGAATCACTTGCGGTAGGTAACAGATTATGATGGAACATTTTTTTTTTTAATTAAATGTTTCCCTTTACCTAAGTGACCCTAAACTCGGACCTGCTTCAGAAACGGAGAGTAACCCCTTTCCTCATTCCGAGAAGGTACCCAAGCTGCCTGCTCCCTGCGAGGGGCCGGAACACTGGGGCAGCGGCCGCGCGGCAGCGCCAAGGCTGCTCTGCGGGTCGGCGCGCACGGCCGGCGGGCGCTCCGGCTCCGGGAGGCGGCGGGGACCGCACTCCCCAGGCGGGTCAGTGGAGCGGCCGGCAGAGCCAGGAGGGCTCCCCGCGGGTCGTTCCAGCTGTCCCAGCCCCCCCCCCAGGGGTTCAGGCTGCAGGGACGCGCGAAACCCAGAGCCCTGGGAAACCCTCCGGGGGCTGCTCCTCATGCCCTCTCCGTGGTCGTATACTTCCCAGGGCCAAGGTGGAGGCAGCGAAAGAGGGAAATGCCAGATCAATACTATTTAGGGGATTTTTTTTTTAAGCGCGAAGCAGAGGGACGGTCATTGCTCCCCCCCCGCCCCCAAATTCTAGATCGCAGAGAACGGACCCTAGGCAGCCCAGCCAACCCCCCCCTGGACAAGACCTGCCCCAACCTAGACGCCGCGGGCGCCGCCAACTTTATTCCTCTCACTAGCCCCCACTCCCACCCTCGTGTCTCCGGGAAAGCCCCGAGTCCCAGGCTTCTCCCGCAGGGGCCAAGGTCGGCGGCGGTCGGAGAGAGCCCCGCGGCACCGCGCGGCCGGCCAGGCGCAGGTAGAGCCGCCTGGGTCTCCACCCGGACGCGGCGCGAGTCGGAACGAGGCAGCCACGCCCACCAGTTTTAACTGGGTCGTGGGGGACCTTGGGGACACCAGAAGTGGTTAGGATGTGCTGCCTGTGGGCTCGGAAACACTTTCACCTCGTTTGGTGACCGCGGAGGATTTTTACTTCGCTCCCCAGCCTGAATTTCCTCCGGTTCTAGCACCGCTCCGCTGTCCCGGTGCCCATGCGCCCGGGCTGAGGCCCTAGATCAAAAGGGGCAGCGTGACATTTTCTTCTCTGGGGAGGAAGACAGTTTGGGGACCTCTGCGTCCTCCTGTCCTCCTTCTTGCCTCCTCCTCAGCCCTCCTAGATTTGAGGGGCAGCCCTTGTTCCAGAAACACACTAAGTCCCTCCAGCCAGCCCCCACGGAGGAGCGGGGAGTCGTGGAAGCCAGTCCGATCTGAAACCTGCCCTCTCTGTCCTTTCCAGGAGCCCCGGGGTGAAGGCCTGCGCCACCGTGGCCGAGGAACAGACTCAGACTCCCGCCCGCCTCCGGGCAGATGCTGTGAGTTGTGGTTGTGTTCGGGAGACTCCGAGGAGAGTTGTTTTGGGGGGTATGTGTATGTTTGTTGTTTTCAAAATCAAGTAAAGGAAACAGCAGCCAATTAAAATGAAATATTTTTATTCCCCTCGCTCGTCGTCAGAGATTTGCCCCCGGGGATCCACAATTTTCCCAAGCCTGTTAACCGGTGACAATGAGTGAGTGCCTCGTGTAATTTAATTTTCCTGTCACACTAAATAGAGCTACATTGTCAACCTTAGATCTACTCGTACAGATAGGATCGCCTTGCTTGGCCATTTGCACCATAAAGACCCCCAAAAGGGACACTGTATTGTGACCTCTACTCTTGAATTATTCAAGAACTTAATGACATTTTCCATTTTAAAAGGAGAACTAATTGCCATTGATGCAAAGCATGTGACCTTCTGTGGGTGCCCAGTGTGAGAATGTAACCATGTGTTCGTGTGCACAGACCTGCAGCGCGCAGGTGAAAATAGGGGAAAATTTGAACATGGTAGCTCAAATAGACTCTGAAATCCAGCACAATTCCTCCTAAGCCGTGCCATATAGTTCCACAAAATTCTCTTCACCTGACCTAGAATCCACGTGAACTCTCACACGCATTCCGCCGACTTGGGTACACGATGCGACTTTTTAGGGAGGACAGGAACATTTAAAAATTTGAAGTCGACTATCCTTTCCTAAATCTGACATGACTTTCTACAATGTCAAGCAAAATATCTAATAATCTGCCCTCTTTTTTGCTGGCTTTTCTTAATTTAATTACTGTACTTAAGTTCCTCAAAGGGAAAAAGAAGCTCAAAGCTCAAAAGAAAGTGGGCCTCAGTGTTTGCTGTTTGAATCACTCTTGAGTTCCTGGGCAAGCTGGTGTTGAAATTCTTCACGACTGGGCTTCTCACCCTCCAACTTACTAGAAAATGGAGGCTCATCTTTTTTTCAGGGTAAAAAGACTCCAGTGTTTTTCCTACTGTCTTTTTACCCTTTTTCCAGCTCCCAGAGGAAAGTGAAAGGGGGAGGAGTTTCTAGCAAAGCTCTTTGCTTCCATAAATTCCACAAAGATTAGGGGATGCTGTTCCCAGTTCTGAGTAGACCCACAGTCAGTATTAAGCATTTTTAAAATGTGAGTTGTGTTAGGAAGTTGGGGAGCAAAATGCTTTCCTGCGCTCAGCTGCAGATACTTCTTTTGAACTTCCAAGTGATGACTGAGAGCAAGGCAGGGTCATTTCTATGTAGAACAAACAGTTCCTTTTAAAATGACGATATCAATAAACGCGTCCTGGCTGAACTGAGACCTATAATGATCAAAAATATATTTTAAAAATAAAAACTAAGTATCCTTTCTGTGTTTGACTGTGAATCCACATCTCTATCTTGCAGAATTTCTAGAAAAGAAAATGAAGTACATTTGGACACTTAAATGGATTTTTATGAACCCCACATTTTATCAATATATTTGACGCAACTGCTGCTGTTGCAGGGTGGAGTCACGTGTAAAGCAGAAGGCCTGGTACTCCATCTGTGGAAGTGTACTAAATGGTATTTCAAAGGAAATTGCCATAAAACCATTATTACCGAAGTTATGTTTATAGAGCAACTGTTTTCATACTTATTTAAAAGAAACCTGTTTTCTTCCTTGATATTATGTGCTCTTTGTTTTTATAATACGCCAGAAGAAATTGAATAAAGGTACATAGTTCCCATTGTTAAGAAATGTATTTGAATTTTTTTTGCAGTTTTTTTTGGGGGAGTTGAATTTGAACCTACCACCTCTGGCATATGGGGCTGGCACCATTATGGCACCTCCTGGCCCCATTACTCCTTTGAGCCATGGGCACTGCCCTATTTGAAATATTTTCAAGTTAAGAAAAGTTGGGACATGTATGAGATGAGGGGCCAGCCACCTTCTCACATTATCTCCTTTGATAAAAAACACTACTTTATGAGCCAAATGTTAAGTCAGCTTTAGAGATTTTTCATTTAGTTTTCCATATTTAAAATATTTTTAAAGAATTTGATGTAGACTGTAAAACACATAAGAAATGATAATATACAAGTGTCTCAAAAGAATGTCTATTCTCTCTAGCAGTCTATAGTATTAGAATTCAGTAAGTTTTCGACAGTGACAAGGCAGTATGTTTTCAAAATGAAAATTTCATTCACCTTTCACGTTGTCATAATGGATACATGACAGTCATTTTTCTTTCAGCCTCAAAAAATGCCTATCTTGATTGAGGACCGCTTGAAGGACATTTTAAGTATTGTGGAAAGTTTGTGGCATCTTTAGGGTACAGCAAAGCCATCTCCTGGCCCTATTACTGGACACTAGCCTTGTCTGAATGGAGATCTGTGTCAGCAATTCAGAAAGCCAGGAAGAGGGATTTTATTCTCCCTGAGTTAGAGTAGATGGTTCTAGAAGGATGTGCAAGAGATAAAAACAATTTTGTAAAGCATTCTCACTTGGCCTTTACAAAAAAAGGATAAACAAAATACCTCACCCATTTTAGTTCTTCATCTGTAAAATGGGTTTCTTGTTTATCCATCAAGCCTGCTGAGAAGGGTTCCCCTGGGCTTGTGGTTGAGAGAATCACCTTTCATCATGCTTGTTTGCATTTCTTGTTTTTTTTTTGAATCAAGAGTGCTCTGTATTTTGATTATTATTTAGAATGCTGTGCACATATGGGAAAGGAAGACTGAGGTGTTATTGAGTAAAAAAGTAACTCAGCTTGTAATACCTGGGAAGATACATCATCAGGTCAGCCCCTACTTGTTCATTGATAATTTCTTCAGTTTTTTAGGTGCCAGCGTGTCCAATGACCCTGTATGCAAATGGCTGGGATTCCTTTCTTTGTCCATTATTTAACTTGCAGCCAGGAAGAGTGGAGTGCACGTTTTTACCCTCATTTCCGAATAGTTTTACACCCCTCATCTCCTTTTTTAAGGATTCAAATTGCTGATATGTAGTTTTTAAAATGCAAAAGTAAGAAGTGTTGCTTCTAACTTTCTGTCTCAGGGTATTTATCCGCATGTGTGAATCTACGTGTATTACCGCACCTATCCCTCTGGGAAATGACACCAAAATAGCCAAACTATGACATGGTCATTACAAATACCTTTAAAACCTCATCTTCTTTTGTTTACTAAATACACATATTTATTTCATAAACATGCATTGCATTGCATTCCAATTTCTTGTCAGGAGTCTACTTAGGTGTGGAGCATTGTCCCATCATAAGAAGATGGCCGTGATGTTGCTCTGAGATGAGATGTTCCAGCATGAGTGAATTTAGCTGTGAAAATGGTCTAACATTCTGCTGTGATATGTTCTCTTTCCTCATGGAGCTTGGGATATAAGACTCCTAAAAGATTTTCTTTATGCTGAGTGAAGTTTGTGTGTTAGAATACCAGTTTCCTGGCATGCAAATTTGAATCACAGAGCAATTAAATCATGGATAAAATCCGACCTGAGGTTCACCAAGGCTGAATGCTCTAGCCATTGAAGGCATTATTTTTGTAAGGAGAATCCAGGGACTTTTTTTTTTTTTTGAGACAGAGTCTCACTATGTTGCCCTTGGTGGAGTGCTACAGTGACACAGCTCACAGTAACCTCTAACTCTTGGGTTTAAGTGATTCTCTTACCTCAGCCTCCCAAGTAACTGGGACTACAGGCACCCACCACAACACCTGACTATTTTTTTGTTGCAGTTGTCATTGTTGGTTAGCTGGCCCTGGCCCTGGCCTGGCTCAAACCCGCCAGCTGCCGTGCATGTGGCTGGCACTGTAACCACTGAGCTACAGGCACAGAGCTGAATACAAGGACTTTTAAAACTTACTATCAACATTTAGTTCCCTTTTCAAATACAATTTTGACACCTGTGTAACTCTTCTTGACCACACTCTTAAAACATTTTTTTTTCTGAATCTGCTTATTCACTGGAACAAAAAGATGAGTTGGAAAAGGATATTTATTATCCAAAGGGTCTCACGTGAGTGAAAACACGTGAGCTTTTCCCTCTGCTGAGCTTCAAGCATTACAAGACCTTCCCCCAAAGGCCGGGCGCTGCATGAGATTGCTTCTGGATGTTTCCATCGGAGTTTTCAATGAATATAAACTGAGAAATGAATGATGGAGAGGCGATGGCCCAAGTCCAGATGGGTCTGTGGTGAATGCAGGCTCTCAGGAGAAGGGGAGCAGGAGCTCTGATTGAGAGCCACAGAACTGTCCTGAACTAACAGACCCAGAGCCATTAGCCTTTGTCAACATAAAGCTCTTAAAATATAGAGCTGTTGGTTTTTCCTGCTGTCAGAAGTTACGTTGTGACAATCAAGTTGCCCAAGTAGATATTTAAGTTACTATATATTCTGATGAATAAATAATGACAAGTGGCTAATTTTTAGAAATACTTGGCCTATGACATCAGTACTTTTAAATGACCAGAAAATGTCCAAGAGCTTAGAATGATTGTGTGGGGTAAAAGATAGTCCACTATCCCTACCTTGTGGGCCTTTCTTTGCTGTTCTGTAAAACCTTGGAAATGAACTCCTGCCTCACAGAAAGGGAATACTGACCAAAATGAGAGCTGGGAGCCCACCTTGGGAGAGTCCAGTGGGCAGGCCGTCCACAAGGAGCCCTGGAAGAGCCTGGATGAGCCCCGGAGGGCTCCCTCAATGAGACACCGCCTTCATCTGCCCCCCACCCCCAGGGCGCAGATGCAATGGCAATGACACACCCTCCCAAAAAGGGGAATTAAAGGGGCCCAGGATGTGGCCAGTGTAGGGGAGTTTTACTGTTCTTAGTATCATTTCTAACTATTTGGGCAAAGAAGGGCATAAGAGGCATAGAACACAACCCATTTAAAGTAAAAAATGTCAGCTACAAAGTACACAGAGCCATCTCTGCCCCCTTTGACGGCTGAGTGTCCTTCACAAACTGGCATTTGCTGCAGGGAGGTTTCTAATATAATGTGATTTTTCAGTGTGCTTTGTCTCTGTGGAGAGGCTTCAGAAAGCCCTTGAAGTCCTCAGCCTTAAATCCATGTTAATAGGGGAAGTCTTTTTTTTTTTTTTTTAGGTGGGGAGCTTTGGTTGGAAGAAACATTGACCCAGGCTGCACTCTGGGTAAACTAGGGCAAAAGACCTGATAACGTCTGCAGGGTACTTATTAACCACTCTTCATTTGCAGGATCAATATTTCCAGTAGAGGGGTCAACTCTCGAGATACACCGCTACATCTCGATTTTTCCTTGACACAACAATTTATTTTATAAATGTGTCTGCCGGAGAAGAAATGGCAGTACCAAGGATTGTGTCTTTTATCTCCGGGATATGCAAAGCACATTTATTTTCAGCTTTTATCTCTGGAATTGTATGTTGATCCCATACATATAGATTGATTTTGTTCAGGTAGATAATGAAAAGTCAAGTGGAAAATTACACAATGGCACTCACGATCCTAGTCTTATATTGGTATATAAATTGGTTTATTATTTCATTCTATGAGAGAGGCTTTTTTTTTTTTGGTAGCAGGAAAACTTTAAAATGAATCATGTCGTCAACCTCAATTTTTTTTTTTTTTTTTTGGAGGAGGAGCTGGGTAGAGAGGCAAAGGGCACAATTTCTTCTGCTTTTTTTTTTTCTTTTGCTAACTGTGTTGGTTAAATGAGCGTTCAGCAGGGTGAGGTCATGGGAGGGGGTCTTGGCCACTTAGGGCTCCCTTCACAGCTGACTTCAGAGTCACACATGCAGCTGCTGTAACTCTGCAGCCCTTCTGGGTCAGAACAAAGATGTCCACCACACACATCCCGTGATAGAGGTGGATGGTTTTTTCACCCCAGATAATTCTAAATTTTGTTGGGTGACCAAAAGAGGCAACCCCCTCCTGAGTATCAAGAGACTAGGGGTGAGAGGGTAGCAACAGATAAAAGGCCACCACTGAGGGACAGCTTGGAGCCACAATCCTGGAGGAAGCGTTATTAATAAACATCTTCTGGACATTTGGTAGCCCGTGGAGCTTGCTCCAGCTTAAAGCAATTAATTCAGGACACTGACATAAACTCTCCAGGTCTTTGACAGCTTGGAGCCGAAATAAAAATGCTAGTTCTCCGGGGAAGAGAAGAGGATGGCTAGCCCTTTTCTGGACTGTTTGCTTATAGGCCCAGAGAGCAACCTTCCTTGCAGAATGAAATGCAAGGGCACAAACAATGTACCAGGGAGAGAATAGAAGATGGGAATGAACAGTTTGAACTATTTGCTCAGCAGAAGGGCACCACAATGCTGGGGCAGGGGCTTTCCCAGGCAGCCGCTGTCCCTTCTTTGGGATCCTTTGTTGTCTCCTCTCTTCTTTGGCTAGATAAGAGCACAGCTGCAGCATTGCAGCTAATAAGGAAGGCTGGACTTATCCCCCTAAATCTCGGGGTGCCTTTACTGTTGTGGGTTATGTGTGGCTCCCTTTTATGTTACAAGGGGCTGGTGAGGGAGAGAACGGAAGGTGGGGGACACAGGACTCTGACTTGACTCATGTCTGGCTTGTGCGTTTTTTCCTTTCTTTCTTAAATCCAAGCCACAATCAGATTCCATCTCTGTGGGGCATTTGAATCCGAGAGTTCACTGGCTTATACTGCTTACCCTGCCAAAATGCTGCCTTTGGGGGCAAAGAGGGAGAGGTGTTCATGGAGTGCGGCGAAAGGTGGTTTTGAGACAGAGTTTCAGGTTTAAATAATCAGACTTCTGTGGTGGCTGAAAAGAGAGAAAATTTTGAATTGTCAATTTAAAAACTGCTTTAATTATGATTTGCCACTTCTGAAAATCATTTGGGTCTTCTCCTCCCTTCACTTATTTTGTTCAGAGTTCTAATGAATGGGGGTAGCTGGAATTGCAGAAGAATGGGATGAGTTGGAGATGGGACATAAAATGTACCTTTGTAATTGCCATGAATTACACCTGAGTAAATGTCATCTAAAAAATTAATCACAATCTTCTTTCAGATTTGCTATTTTAAAACCAGAGCCCTGAGAGAATCATGCCAAAAGAGAAGGCAGACATGATAATGTTAATAATATTCAAATAAGCACAAAGCATGGTTTATGGTAAATTGATTTTTAAAGTAAAACATCTAGTACTGGTTTGTGCTGCCACTGTGCTCCCACTCGGTGGGTTTGGGGAGGCAGGCTACAATGCTTCAATTCCACGGAAATAAGGTTTATGTAGCCTGTGTGGTTTTATAAGGTGAAAAGGCAAAAAATGTAACTGCAAAGAAAATTAATGGTTTACTAAGATCACATTAAACATTCCAGAAGCTCACCTGGGGGAAATACAAAGTTTTGATGCTGTGTTTTTTTGTTTTCTTTCTTTCTGTTTTCATCTCACTGACAAAACTAGCAGAAAAAAAAAAAACACTTCATATATTTTTCCTGCTGGGTGGTCAGAAGGAAAGGCCAGGAAGCCAGAGGCCTCCCATTGAGAGGTTGCTGTGCAGAGTGGAGCTCACGTGCATGTGTGTGCAGCCCAGACGACAGCACCTGTTCCTCTCTGCTCACTGCCACGGGAGCTGCCACAGAGGGCTCTCCTAACAGGGAACCTACCCCCGATGTGCCCACACCATATTTAAGACCGTCTCTGAAGTGACCCGGAGGGGCTTGTCCAGTGCAGTGAGTGTTACCTTTGGTTACAGGTATGTGTGGGTAGGGTGGTGTGTGTGACGCAGGGAGAGGGCATGGAAAATGGATGAAGGGTTCTATTCAGGCATTTGCAAATGCTTGATGGAACCATGGAAATACAAAAAGAAAAAAACTATAAAAGGTGTCATCCTTTGCTATGTTTTTTTGTGTATATATATATGTATATATACACACAGATGAAAACCTTTTTTCTATAAGGACTGTAATAAAGCCATCAAGTACAAGTTGTCCTACAGTTCTTTTGCAAGTACAAGTTTTAAAACTTTGTATTTAATACACGATAATTTAGAACATGTAATAAAGGAATAAACACATTTTTTTTTCCTAATTAGGTGCATAGACTAAATGTATCCCATCTCTTTGAGACCTGAGGCCAAGACAGAAATTGTAGACTGCCTGGGTAAATGTATTTCTTTTCTCTCTCTAAACTGTCGGCATAAAGAAAAACCTGCCCAGGAAAATGTTTCTAGCATGGCATTTTAAGATTAATTTTGAAAGTTATGTTGAATTATTGTGGATAAACTCAGAAAAAACGGCTAGGGCTTTCCTTGCATAAAATGAATATCCTCTCCTTAATATCAGGGATTTCCACAAGAGGAGAAATCGTTGTTTTTTTTTTTTTTTTAACATTTCCCGTTTCTGAAAAGAATATGCATGTGGCTTGTATCCTTACAGAGCTACATGTGTTGGGAGCCCACCGAGGCAAGAGCAGCTTGTCGGGGAGCACAAATGCACAAACGATGAATCTGGGTTAAAAGGCTGTGGTCAAATGCACCCCACAAGTGATACTCATCTTATATGTGAGGGGCCTGGACATCACACCAGCTGCCATGGGGTTTGATTAATGAGGCATTAAGGAGATCGAGTGACACTTACAGCTAGTTACTTATGGTGCTAATTTCAAAACACTTTGCAATAGACAAAGAGTCTCTGCTCATAATGCAAAGTAATTTGTGGTGTGTTCCCACCGAATGCATTTAGCGGAGCAAATATAGTTATGCAGAATTTAAATTAAGGTTGACACTAATGTAAACAGAGCCCAAGAACCACTGTCCAATAATTTGATGAGGACACAGGTTTTAATCAAGCCTCTTCCACTAAAATAGCAATTTAAATCCCCATCGTTTAAACTGGATAAAATGCTTAAGCTGTGAAGGTTGGGGGAAAAATAGAAATTTACTTGAAAAGAAAAATGAAACACAGTATCTCGGGGGGAAACCTTCACTAAGCTTCGACCCAGCCTGGAGATACATGTCGATTTAAATATCAGGTTGATTTCAAGCCCAGATTCCAGATATTCGAAGGCATTTATAGTGTATCTTTTTCATTGTTGTAAAGTTATGGTTGACACATTCTGGTAGCATTGACTTCAGAACAAAAATGTGCCTGGTAATGAGAAAGTGAAGACTCTAAGTTGGCTCAGAAGCTCTGGAAGCGCCGACATCATCCCCTCTCCCCCAGTAATTGCGTCCTATTTTAAGTGAAACATTCCTTTTTTTTTTTTTTTGCAGTTTTTGGCTGGGACTGGGTCTGAACCTGCCACCTCCAGCATATGGGGCTGGCACCGTACTCCTTTGAGCCACAGGCACCACCCTCCTTTTTTTTTCTTAATTTTTATGAAAAATTCCAAATTGAGTAAGAGAGAGGAGCGGGGGCATGGGGTTCACTTTTTCAGGGGGCACCCATACCCCTCATGGCTTTGTTGGCTCACCAGTTTATTTCCCTTACTCCAACCCATTTGGGGAGCAGTATGGGGGGTGAGCCCACACATTAACATTAATTAAAATGCCAGCAGCCTAGGTTCCAGAGCCAGGGAGGCCTTGTATAGGGGAAACAAAACCAAACTAAATAGCAATTTATTCTGTCACTGCTCTTGGAAGGAAAAACAGTGAAGTTTTGCTGGCACTACCCAGGGCCTCTGGACTTCACTCTTGGCAAAGCAGTAGGAAGGTCAGAGAAATCTGTCCTGAATTTTCTGAATTGAGACTCCGGCATTAATTGCATAGATGATGTATCTTCAGGGGAAAGGAATTTGTACTATGAGATGTGTTTTTCCGACCTATTCTAAAGAAAGGGCTTAAATATTTTGGGGGAAAAATTTTACAGGTAGAGTGCTCTTTAAATGGTCCTTGCAGTCATACTTACAGTCAGCTGCCCTAATAGACTTAGAGTCAAGAGTGAAAGGGAAGTGGGAAACTGGAGACTTTGCCATTTTGGGGGTGGAGGGAGTGTCCCACAGAAGGGGCATTGCTCTGGTGCCAGGCACCCTGGTGTGATCAGAAGAAAGTCTCAAACATGAAGAAATTGAACCCAAGGAGGTTAAATGACATTCCTGAGTCCACACGGGCTGCATGGGCACAACCAGGTTGTTGCAATCAAAAGTGTGTCCTGCCCTCTTCTCCACGTGACTCTGCCCCTCAAGGGCATTTCCTCTTGGGAAAGACACATCTCTTCTCTCCAACATCAACACTGCTTTGGGAAGACTCTACTTCTGGCATATTACCTGAAAGACACTCACATTTTAAACTCCCATCTTGCAAATCTGTAGAACTTTATCCCTCTGAGGTTAGAGGAATTAACTGAAAGGCATCTTTGTTCATTACGGCTGCCAAGGACAGCAATCCCAAAATGAGTCTGCAAGTCTAAAACAGATGCACCTTTGCGGCTGACTTCTGAATGTTTGGCCTTACAGCGAGAGGAGAGGGGAGATGGAGCATATTTGAAGCCCTACTTAGGGGATTCTTGGAGAGACAGCCAGGTGTGCCCTGCCTGCTAGACAGAGCAGCAAAGAGTATGGACAGCGGGAGGGCCCGGAAAGGGCTGGCGGGAGAAGAGAAGTGTGTAGGCCAAACTGGAGCGGCAGGACATCTTCCAGAAGGACAGGCGTGTGTGTTTTTAAGAAAGGAATGCAATTTGGGGGCGTCTCAGGTCTGGGCTCCTCTTGGTCGCCCTTGAGTCCCCACTGTGAAGATAGAGAGCAGTCCTCCCCCAAACACCTGGCTGGGCATAGGGTTATGATTTCCGGGGCCTTCCTGGCCTGTGTGTGTACAGGCCAGAGTGTGACAAAGCCACTGCTCAGGGTAAGTTCTAGACCCCAGGTGCAGTACAGGCTTCCTGCTGTCTCCTGTACTGCCCTGGGGACAGAGCCAGAAGGCGGTTCACCACTCAGCCCCTCACAGCAAGCTGGCTGGCAGGAGGCCCTGCTGCTCATAACAATGACCAGCTTAGCACGTCCCCCACAGTTGGGCTATCCTTAACTTCCCCAATACCTCATTCCTGCTACCTAGACCACCAGCCCAAGAATCCACACATGCACCCCTTCACCTCCAAGAGCATCTGGGTGAGGTCCCAGCACTGCCCTATCAGTCCACATCTGCACAGTGAATCAGGAGTGCTATCTGGTGAGTCCTTTCTTTTATTGTTCAAACCAGGGTTTTGGAGACTTCGTGGTTCCAAGATCTCTCCCAGGTACTCGCAGAAGCTTCTAACTCATCTTTACCATACAGCCCTGACTCAGGTAGCTGCAATTTCATCCTCGCTGCCCCAGATGTGGCTGAGAGGCTTAGAAACTCCAGCTCATCTTTTTTGGCCTCAGTTGCACATGCTGTCTCTCTCTCCATCAGAGGATAAAACAAAACAAACAATCCCACAGGCCATTGTGAAAAGTGGAGTGGTGCTGGGACAGGGTCTGGCCTTTACAGAGTGGGGCCACCTGAGGCTGAGTCCTCCTGCTCCATGGAGAAACCAGAGCCCACTCCTCCTGCCCAAAATTTTGATTTGAAATCTCATTGCAAATCCCACATCATCAAGGTGTCTCTGGGTTTTATGATTATCCTGAGAATCTGTGTCAAGCGAGAGAAGCTGTGTCAAGCAAGGTTCAAGAACTCCGTGGGGAGGAGGTACTGGGTGCTGTCCTGCTCCCTACCCTTGGCCAGCTCCATCACCCTCTTTTCTCCCTTCTGCTCTCTGCATCACAAACACCTCTGAACCCCACTTTCTAGCAAGAACCAAGACTTTTGCCTTTTCACTTTGGGCCCAGAGACCTGCACTGACTTCCTTTTAAACATGGAAGAGATGACTAACTTATTAGCACTTTAAAGGCATTCTATGTTCACAGGAAATATACAAACGTACCCCCTTCCACATTAGCGCTGGCCAGGGAGGGGCCCCAAGTGCCCCAGAGAAGGCTCTTTCCAGGGACAGGCCTCTGCCTTGGCTATTCTGATGCAGACCTAACTCATCACGGCTGTGTCGTCCCTTATCACATGCCAGCACTGGTGATTGGCTCTCTTCTTAGAAAGACAGCTGGCAATGGTGAAACTTTGCCTGTTGGAAAATGAGCAGGAACAGGTTGGGATGTTTAGGGGGTGAGGAAGTCTGGGAATGTCCAAAGATAAATGGGTTTAGTGTCAAGGCCTCTGGAAATTCTCCTCTGAAATCCTAAACTAAAATGCTGAGATTTAGATCATTTACTCTAATGTGCTTCATCTAACAAGCATTTTGGGGGCTAGCTCCAGGACTGGGTCATTTCTTATAAATGTGTTTCTAGGTTTCCCCATCCCTTTTCTCCCTGACTTCCTCCTCACTTCCTGGGCCTGGGGGGATTCTGGGTGAGCCCTCCTGGGTCAGGCCTCTAGCTCCCAGGGCCCAGGCCCTGCTGGGTGCTGAGCCCTGAGCTCTCATTTCCACAGAATTCTCTGTGTGGGGAGATGTTGGCAGCTCCCCCTCCCACTTCCCAGAGGGTTTACTTAGCCGATTCATTATGAGGAACTGATGCCTCATGCTCTGTCCTCGCCTCCTCCTCCTCCACTTCTCCTTCACGGAGCCTCACTCTGTTGCCCAGTGTCATGATCACAGCTCACTGTAGCCGCAAAGTCATGGGCTTAAAAGATTCTCCTGCTTTAGCCTCTAGAGTCGCTGAGACTACAGGTGTGCATCACCATGCCCAACTATTTTTTTTAATTTCACATTTTTAGAACTGAGGTCTCGTGTTACCCAGGCTGGTTTCAAACTTCTAGCCTCAAGCAATCTTCTCACCTCAGCCTTTCCAGTTGCTGGGATTACAGATGTGAGCCACTGCACCTGGCTTATTTTTCTGATAAATAGGTTAATATTTTATTCCTTTAAAATGCTGTTTGGGCCTGGTGTGGTGGCTCATGCCTGTAATCCTAGCATTCTGGGAGGCCGAGGCAGGTGGATTGCCTGACCTCACAGGTTCGAGACCAGCCTCAGCCAGAGCAAGACCCCATCTCTAAAAATAGCTGGGCATTGTGGCAGGTGCCTGTTGTCTCAGTTACCCAGGAGGCTGAGACAAGATAATCGATACTCTACCAAGGGCAACAGAGTGAGACTCTGTCTAAAAAAAAAAAAAAAAACGCTAGCTCGCCTGTAGCTCAGTGAGTAGGGCGCCAGCCACATACACTTGCAAGGCTGGCAGGTTCAAGCCTGGCATGGGCCTACTAAACAACAATGACAATTCCAACCAAAAAATAGCCAGGTGTTGTGGCAGGCACCTGTAGTCCCAGCTACTTGGGAGGCTGAGGCAAGAGAATCACTTAAGCCCAAGAGTTTGAGGTTGCTGCAAGCTGTGACGCCACAGCACTCTACCCAGGGTGACATAGTGAGACTCTGTCTCAAAAAAAAAAAATGCTGTTTGGCTCATGACGCTATTTTACTACTTTTTACTTATGACCAATGTTCTCGGAAATGTTTAGAGATGAGGGGGAGGATTCTGATGGATTAGGGAGACTTCTGAGGTTATCTGGGCATACCAGTTGTCCACGAGGTCAGAGAGATGCCAGGTGCTGCGACCCTTGGCTTAAAACAACAGGACATTTTTCATGTTATTATGAAATTTCCAATTCACATTCTTTCATTACTTGAGAGTCAGTTGTCAGGGTACTGGTGATAACTTAACTCTCTCTTTCTTTAATTATTTACCAAATCCTTTTAATTCTTCTTTCGTAATGTCACATTTATCGCTACTTTTCCATTCTCTCTGCCAGCACCTTAGTGCAGGCCTTTTTTAACAAGAAAAATCTCTAGAACAGCTGCTGCCAACTCCTAGCCTCAGCTCCCAGCACCCCTGTGCCAAGACAGGGGCTTGTGTCCCAGGACTGTTGACAGCCAGACAGGTGCTCTGTGGAAGTTGCTTCCCTTCCTCACTATTATCTCTCCAGACCTATTTTTTTTAATGAGATCTTCTATATCTATGATTTTAATTTTAGTGATAGACCAGTTCTGAACTTTGCTTTCATTTGAAAAAAAAAATCAACAATGTTTTGTCATAGAAATGGTCATAGAGATTATATGCTTAAGAAATGTTAGTGTTTTGGAAGTTTTGATTTACTATATATTGAGTCTTGCATTTTCTGGTGATCAAAATGGGTTAGATTTTCTGTAAGAAAATAATAACTTACATTGTACTATGGGCACATGTTCTCTGAATCCACACATTGATCTGCACATCATCACAAAGAGACCGTAAGACATCTGTACCTAGTGTGTGATGCATCGGGAAACACACAATATTTTCTGATGAAGACAATCAAATATGGATTGCATTGAGCCTCGGTATTTAACTCTCAGTTGACAAGAAATACAGAAGAGCCGGTATCTCAGGCCTGTAATCTCAGCACTCTGGGAGGCTGAGGTGGGAGTATTGCTTGAGCTCAGGAATTTGTCACCAACCTGAGCAAGAGTGAGACCTCCATCTCTAAAAACTAGCGGGGCATTGCAGCGGGCACCTCTAGTCCCAACTACTGGGGAGGCTGAGGCAAGAGAATCGCTAAAGTCAAAGAGTTGGAGGTTGCTGTGAGCTGTGACACTGTGGCTCTCTAAGCAGGGTGACAGAGTGAGACTCTGCCTTAAAAACAAACAAACAAAAACATACAGAAGACAGAGGTACTTGTTCAGTGGCACCGGGGGATGCCACTGGCAAAACCAGAATGACAGGAAACTCTTTCATGTTACCTTATTTCTTCAACAGATAAATATTAAGAAGAAAAAGAGAGAGGGAGCCAGATACTGTGTGCGGACCTTGTTGGGCTCTCAATTCCGATGAAGCAACTTCCCTTCCCCCAACAGTGCAACATAATTAGGGAAATGTCAACACTTACAGGCTCTTCAGGAATTACTGTTAACATTTTAGATGCAGTAACAGTATGTGGTTACTTGTTTAAAGTCAGTATCTTTTAGAGAAGAATTCAACAAATTGTGTTGGTGCCTGTAGCTCAGTGGTTATGGTACCAGCCACATACACCCAGCACCCACGTATGGTGCTGGCGGGTTTGAACTCAGCCTAGGCCAGCTAAACAACAATGAAAACTGCAATGACAACAACAAATAGCCAGGCATTGTGGCAGGCACCTGTAGTCCCAGCTACTCAGGCAGCTGAGGCAAGAGAATCGCTTAAGCCCAAGAGTTGGAGGTTGTTGTGAGCTGTGATGCCACTGCACTCTACCGAGGGTGACATAGTGAGACTATCTTAAAAAAAAAAAAAAATTCAAGAAATTGTTTAAGGAAGAAGTGACTTAGTATCTGTGAGTAATTTGCAAACAAACCAGCTGGAGGACACAGGCCAGGGTGGAGGTGACTCAGAACGCTGTGGGTTGATCCTGTGCCAGCTGTGCCATGGGACACACTCTTCCCTCCAACATGTGAAAATCTGCAAACTAAAAAGTGAAGCAGTTGGGGCTCACAGTCCTGAAAGCTTTAGCCCCAAATCTCGCAGGCATTTAACGTTGAAGATAGATAGGCCTGTGGGTGGCGTCTTCCCACCCACTGGGGCCACACGCTCCCCTCCCAGACTGTCCCCAGGCCCTCCTTGTGGTGGCCAGCCTAGTCAGAGACGTCCTCTGTACATGGTGCTGCAGCCTTGCTGCGGTCCAGCGTCCCTTCCCAACTCCCTGATGCTTTGTTTGCTAAAAGAGCACTGGCAAAGGTTAAACTTGGAATCACAGACCAGTGACCATCTTGGGAACGTTTTTCTTGTCCTTAACTAGCCCGCCCTCCTTCCATCTACTCCTGGGAGCAGCTCTGTGGTCTGAGGGGTCCCCTCTCTCCTCTTCTTCCTCTGGGCTGGGCAGTGAGGAGAAGAGGCTGTCTCTGTAGCCATCCCCTTTGTGTACGAGACACCCCACTCAGCGCTCCCAGCCTCGCCTCTCTCCTGAGCTGTCTAGTCACCCCCGCTTGCAGCACCATCATGTCCTCAAGCCCAGGGTTGGTGTCTGTTGTCAGTGCCTCTGGTGCGACGTTTACTCTTGTAATGCCGACCTCTTGTACCAGCTTTACTTCTACCTTTCATGGTCAGGCCGTTGACTCACTCACCTTCTTTCAGGGTTTCCCCAGCAAAAAAGATTTCAAACTATGATTTTAGTCTGATTTCTCACCACACAAATGCCACACTGGCTTTCTCATCATTGGCACCTTCCCTGAAGGCTCTCAACTCTCAGTCTTCCCAGTTTCGTCCTCCTTCCTTCTTCCACCAATACTCTCTCCCTGGTTAGCAAAGTCTTGCCTGTCTTTGAAGACCTGGCTTGTGAGGATCATGGATGGATCCATGCTAGGATGGATCCAGCTAGGATGCTGTTGCCGTCCTAGCTTACTTGACCTTAGCTTAGGATGCAGGGACAGATGTCTGTCAACTGGCCAGTCCTTCAAGGTGCGTGGACTTAAACCGGGGTCCACCTCTCTTGTCCATTTCATTCTATTCTTTTTAATTTTTTTGAGTCTTGCCCTGTTGCCCCAGCTGAAGTGCACATCATCATAGCTCCCAGCAAACTCAAACTCCTGGGCTCAAGTGAGCCTCCTGCCTTAGCCTCCTGAGTAACTAGGATTACAGTTGGCACCACACCCAGTTAATTTTTTCTAGTTTTTGTACAGATAGCGTCTTACTCTTGCTCAGGCTGGTCTTGAACTCCTAGCCTCAGCAATCCTCCTACCTCAGCCTCTCAGAGTGCTAAGATTATAGGCATGAACCCCTGCAGCCAGCCATCTCATCCATTTCAAAAGGGAGGTAAATGCCCACTGTGGCTGGATAAAGCTGGGTGCTGTGCCTGGGCCCCTGGTTTATAACTATTAACTCATTAATTCATGTGGAAGTCTCTGTCTTAAATGATGCTCTGAACACTGCAGGGTAGGAGCTGTCTCCCTCTCCATCACGCACAGGCCTGAGCACAGTGTTGCTGAGCCGTCAGTGTTCCGTCCGGATTGCTGAGTAAAGGTGTATTTTACCAGGTTCTCTCCACCCCGTCTGAAACCAGCTCCCCTCTCTCAGCTGTAGGAGTGAAGGTGCACTGCCCACATGTCTGCAGATCTTCTGGGACACATCCACTCCCAAATGCTTTCCCATTTTTCCCCCAATAAGTGTACTTATCAGAGGCTGCACTTGGATTTCGTGGCATGCCACTGACTGGGTCCCACTTTTGGTTTGCAGGGATGAGGTCCCTCACTGGCCTAGGAGACCTGGGGTGAGTGTGGACCCTGCGCCTGGCAGACATGTGGGCTATTACCAAGAATCACTGGGGTTTGAGCCCCTCCATGTCCCACTCCCCACTGCTCCGGCAGGCCCCACCTGGGCGGCCTTTTCCCTTTTCTAGTCTGCTCTGATTATTTCTAAACTTAATTTTTATGCATTCTAAGCATTAAAATAACAGGAAAAATTTTATCTAACGTTTAAAAAATTTCTCAAACATATTGTGGATACTTGGCCTATGTCAACAGGCCAACAGATACTTGGCCTATTCTATACATTAGGGGTCCAAGGGCGAAAGTGAAATTGTTCTTTTTTTTTTTTTGAGACAGAGCCTCAAGCTGTCCCCCTGGGTAGGGTGCTATGGCTTCACTGCTCACAGCAACCTCCAACTCCCGGGCTCAAGCGAGTCTCCTGCCTCTGCCTCCCAAGTAGCTGGAACCACAGGCACCCATTGGTTGCAGCCATTATTGTTGTTTGGCGGTCCGGGCTGGATTCGAACCCTTAGGTGTATGTGGCTAGCACTTTAGCCGCTTGAGCCACAGGCGCCCAGCCCAGTGAAATTGTTCTTGAAGAGTTCTTGATTCAGCGGAGGGAGGACACTCCAGGGAAAACACGTTTACGTTGTGAAGTGTAGGTAACTAGCACGAACGAACAGTGTCTTCAGAAACAGCGTAGGAAGGACGTCCCAGGCGGAGGAGCGTGCGCCCCTTACACCTGAGTTACGTTTGTTACTTGCGCTGATGGCACAGGGATCCTCTTACCCAACCCGGTGGGAGAGGATGCTGCTTTCTCTGTTTTGCTTCCTGCCCTGTCCACGTGGTCAGGATAGTGCCTGCCTTGGTGCGGTCCCTAGATAAATAAATACTTGTGAGTGTCAAATAAGTGGCGTCCTCCGTGCTCAGCCTGCTGTCGCTGCCCCTTCTGTTTCTGCTCCCAGCCCGTCAAGGGAAGTTCCATTACTTAAGTTAGTGCAAGAGCCTGCAGTGTCCCCGGACAGGGTCGGTGGGGTGTCCACGCAGGAGCCTGCAGTGTCTCCAGACAGGGTCGGTGGGGTGTCCACGCAGGAGCCTGAAGTGTCCCCCGTACAGGGTCAGTGGGGTGTCTGCGTGGGAGCCCGCAGTGTCCCGGTACAGGTCGGTGGGATGTCCGCGGGAGCCCGCAGTGTCCCGGTACAGGTCGGTGGGGTGTCTGTGCAGGAACCTGTAGTGTCCCCGGACAGGATCGGTGTGGTATCCACGCAGGACCCTGCAGTGTCCCCAGACAGGGGTCGGTGGGGGGTCTGCTCGCTGCATTTGTCCCACCACTGCCGCAGACCGACGTGCTAAGTCCAAGGCCTTTCAAATGCTTTCGGAATTTGTCACGGTATGATCATGCTACTAACACTGACTTAATCATAACATATATCTTATCTCTGTGAGTTTCACATTCCAGTAAAACAGAATTGTTTTCTCCTCCCAGAACATGCTGTTTTCTCACCTATAAACCGTTTCTTCATGTGGTGCCCAGGCCGGGCACTCTCCCCTGCACTGTGCCTGCTGAGGTGACCTCCTCCACCTTCAGCACCACAACCTCCAGGAATCTGTCCCTGGTAAGCGCTCCTAACACTAGATCTTCCTCATGACACTTCCTTTATTCTCTGTCCCCACGTTTCTAGCCTGGAGCCTTGGATGGAGTAGGTTTTCTGTTCAAGGATGGAAATAACCACCAGTTATGTCCCAAGTTCTCAGCTAGATGCAGAGGATACTGCAAGGGATGAGATATGAAAAAACATGAGGAATTATTTTGTACCTCAGAAGTTGTCTGCACCTTGAGGCAGCCTGAGAGGGTGACAGTGATGACCGGGGGTGCTCATGCTTCCTCCAGATCTACTCAGCACCTTTCCTGTCCTGCTCTGTCCCCTGGGAGGCTGACCCCTGTGACGGTGTCGGCCAGGCTCCTGTGCTCCTCAGTTTCCTATGGGGTCCCACTAATGTCAGTGGGAAGTCAGACAGTGAGCAGAGAGAGTTGAGGTGTTTATTTCCCCCAGTCTCTGTTTGCTGGGCCTTTGACAGCTCATGATAGCTTTCAGCAGCCCTCTCCTGTACGTAGAGCTCCTGCTGAATTCTAGCAGCCCTTCCAGGCTGCTGTTTGGCCTGGAGTGGTCACAGCTCCCTTCTGTTGCCAGCCCCAAGGTGTGTTGCTGATAGGTTCCCTTAATCCTGCCCTAACCACTTCTTGAAAGCACTCAGATGCTTCCCCCTTGTCTGTGAACCATCTATATTTCTTGCTGAGACCCTGACAGGTACAATGAGTGCCGATGATGGCCGTGGTAACAGTGGTTGTGGAGATGTTTGTACCAGCTGGGAGTCTGAGTATCCTAGGGAGGGAGCAGCTCTCTTCAGGAAAGCTGGAGAACTGGGCAGAGGCTAGCAAGATGCTCACTGGAGTCATCCACTGCTGCGTGGCAAGCCACCCCAAAGCTTAGTGGCTTAAAAAAACAGTACTAATCTATTATTTCTTATTCTTGTGCAGGTCAGGAATTCACCAGGGACAGCAGGATGGCTGATTTCTGCTCCATGAGTCCAGGGCCTCCTCTGGAAGGCCGAGGCTCATTGACTTACATGTCTTTGACGTCTATCACATGATCTTGGCAGTTGGCTGGGCCCACGGTGAGTGTTCAGAGAAAGGGAAAGTTACAGAGCCCTTCATAGCCCGGCCTTGGAAGTGGCACTGTCCCTCCCTCCATGTTCTGCTGCTCGAGGTGGTTGTAAAGGCATCTTGGTTCAAGGCCTCACCTTGAGAGATGACGTCACCTCTTGAAGGAGTTGCTGTCACATGTGTGACGTGGGCTGACGATGCCACTTCTCCACGTGTTACCCACGCTATCTTCCCGAGCTACAGCAACTGTGTAGGATTCACATTGAGGATGACAGTGGCCCAGAAGTCAGGGAGCCTGCACCCCTGCGTCACCCCTCAGAGTAGAGCCACCCAACCCACACTGACCTGTATGAGTGTGAGAATTAGACGTCCTGTGTGTCAATCCTCTGAGATTCGGCCTTCGTTACGAGGATGACATTGTGTCTGGAATATCTCTAGACACAGTCTGGGCCACGTATGGTCCTAGATGAGCAGCGTGTCTCTTAGAACTACAAATCTGTGCCCAGAGCAAGGCATTGGGCTCGATTTCGTCTTCCCCCTCCTGTTGGCCCTTCTCCCCTGCCGCAGTATTTGCAAGCAGTAAACCGACGACAGGAGGAGGAGGGAGTCTGCCCAGGGCTTGGGAGAGGGAAAATGCTAACACGAGCATAGCGAATGTCTGGTCCGCATTTGAAGGATCTTGGGGAAAGTGGGGGTGTCTGTGTTAGAAATGATTGGCAGGTGAGTGTCTGGGGGGGGCCTTACCCCACCCAGAAGATATTGTCTGAAAGAGAAAGTTGTCCCAATGTCTGTCCCAATACAAGCCTGGGAAAAACATCTGTCGTGTGATATTTAGAACTGACATTTTCATAAGGATCCGGTCTACAGAGGCCTTCGCAGGGCTCAGAGAATCACAGTGCTCTTCTCCCCCTCTTACTTTCTGTGACTAGCAGTGTGCGTGGGGTTGAGTGTGTGGTTGCAGTGGCACGCGGAGGACTACATTTTTAAAAGCTTTTTATTTGGAAATAATTTCAACAAGAATAACTTCAATAATAACAGTTCCATGATAATAATGGTAATAATTTCAACAAATACTATTTGTTTCCCAATTTGGAACTTTCATACATCATGGCCCTTTCTGCCTAAATACTTCAGTATGTATTTCTTAAAAATAGCAATATTTTTACATAGCCACAGCACAGTGGTCAACCTCGGTAAATTATTATTGATGATATTTTATTTCTAATCTACCACCAGCATTTTGATCTTAGCAATATCTTCATTCAGTAAGGTTTTATTTAGAGTTTTGCCCCCTCAGTACACATTGTCATATCTCAGTGGTGTCTTTAATCTGGAATATTTCTATAACCTTTCTTTGTATTTTATGATATTGGCAATTTTAAAGAAAATAGTCATTTAAAAGTATCATTTCCTGGCTGGACATAGTGGCTCACACCTATAATCCTAGCACTCTGGGAGGTTGAGCCGGTGAATTGCTTTAGCTGAGAAGTTCTAGACCAGCCTGAACAAGAGTGAGACCCTGTCTCTACAAAAATAGAAAACTAATCGGGCATTGTGGCATGTGCCTCTAGTCCCAGCTACTTGGGAGGCTGAGGTAAGAGGATCGCTTGACTCAAGAGTTGGAGGTTGTTGTGAGCTGCGATGCTAGGGCACTCTACCCAGAGTGACAGAGTGGAGCTCTGTCTCCAAAAAAAAAAAAAGATAGCATTTCCTTATTTTCAGGTCTTTGGTTTGGCCAAGATGCCTGCAGGTGATGCCATATTCTTCCTGGCACCACTTAAGGGCGCCCGTACTCACTGACCCTCCTTGGTGGTATTGGTGTTAATCACAAGAGCAGTGACTTCCAGAAAACCCCTTTAAAAGTATAATTCCCAGAGACTCATCCTGCAGGTTCACATCTGTAGAGCCTCAAGGAGGGAAATACTGTTGCAGAATGCTCTTCTCCATGGAGTGAAGCTCTGTAATTGCGTTCTGAGCTCAGCAATGGCGCTTTTGAGCTGGACCTTCTGGGTACTGCCGGTCCTTCATTTCCTGCAGGGTGAGACAACCAGGGCAGGATGCACAGCCAGGAGAATGCTCACTGGGGCCGGGTTCTCAGACACCTGAGGGGCTCTCCGTGTGACCTGAGCTTTGGCACAGGGAAGCCTCACTCAGGCAACCAGGGAACAGCCGGCTGGAAGACTTCCCCTTGAATGAATCCTCTGCTTTGTGCCGCTGGACCCACCAAGGCTAATATCTTCCCATTCTGCCTGCATGAAGAAATGGAAGGGTGCTCTCCAGGTACTGACTGGAAAGGGCTGCCTAACATGTCAGGGTCAAGAACACTCTTCATAAACTGGACCTGCACAGGGCTCCATCTAGAGCAGGCTTTGAGCACCACAGAGCGACTGGTGCGTCTCCTCGGTTCTGAAAGCCTTTCCATCACCTTCCATTGTTCCTGGACTTTAGATGCCTTTTAAAATCTATATGAAAGGCAACCAGCTCATCAGTAGAATAGTTGTAAATATTAGCAAATATATCTGTATATAATTAAAGTTTCAACTATAATATTTGTAACCTGATTTCTTCCTATACCCCTGGTTGCACGGTACAAGAATACATTTTATTTATTGGGGCATAATTTATATAGACCAAGTCATATCATTTCATTTTACAGTTTCATGAGTTTTGACAACACATACTGTCATGTAATCAAAACCAAAATCAAGATTTGGAACAGTTTCACCCCCCAAAATGTTCCCTCATGTCCTTCAGTTGTCGACCCCAACCCCAGCCTCTGGCAGTCACTGAACTGTTTTCTCTCCTATTCTTTTCCAGAATACCATAGAATGGAACTATATTGATGTAGACTTTGTATCCGACTTCTTTTGTTCAATGAGAGTTAATCTATGTCACTGCAGACATTAGTAGTTTTTTCTGTTTTATTACCGAGTAGTATTCCTTTGCAGAAAATGTTTAGCATTCATCATTTAAAGTACGTCTGTGTTGTTTTCAGTTTGGGGCAATCATGAGTTAAGCCATTATAAAACTCCTGTACTGCTCTTCGTGTGAATGTATCTTTTCATTCCTCCTCAGCAGGGAGTTAGGACTGGGCATCTGGGTTGGTCTTGTGAGGTGTGTGTTTAACCTTTTTAGGAAATTGCTAAACTGTTTTCCAGAGTTACCGAACCAGTTTGCATTCCCACCAGCAATGCAAGGAGTTTCATATCTTAGTATCATCAGCATATTTAAACCACTGTAAAATACCAATATGCTCAATATTAATATTCCATGGTGGGATAAACTGACATTTCCCTGATGACAAAAGGTTTTGAGCACCTTTCCCTGTACTTATTTGTCAATGTATCTCCTTCGGAAAAATGACTGTTCAAACTTTTTTATTGAGTTTTTTTCTTTTCTTTTTTTTTTTTTTGAGACAGAGCCTCAAGCTATCCCCCTGGGTAGAGTGCCATGGCATCATGCTCACAGCAACCTCCAACTCCTGGGCTCAAGCAAGTCTCCTGCCTCAGCCTCCCAAGTAGCTGGGACTACAGGCGCCCGTCACAACGCCTGGCCATTTTTTGGTTGCAGCCATCATTGTTGTTTGGTGGGCCCGGGCTGGGGATTCGAACCCGCCACCTTAGGTGTATGTGGCTGGTGCCTTAGCGCTTGAGCTACAGGCGCCGAGCCTTGAGTTTTTTTTCATATTTTTGGTAAACTATTTATCTGATAAGTGTTTTACGAATACTGCTCCATCCACTTAGTCTGTGGCTCTTCTTTTCATTTTCTTAACAATGTATCTTTTTAAAAACAGAGGTGTTTAATTTTGGTGAAGTAGTGTTATTTATCAGTTTTTTAGTGTGTTGAATTTTTAGTGTCATATTTAAAACGTATTTGTCTAATACAAGGTCACAAAGGTTTTTCTGCTTTTTCTTCTAGGAGTTGTGTAATTTTACATTTAGGTCTGTAATTCATTTTGAGTTTATTTTTGTGTGTGGTGTGAGGTATGGAGTGAAGTTGTGTATATATATGTATAGACACACACACACATGCACACACACGTACACACACGCATGCACACACACGTGCATGCACACTCATGCACGCACACAGATGCACACACATGCACGCACACACACACACACGCACGCATGCACGCACGCACGCACGCACGCACGCCTGTGGGGTGTGATGTTATTTTCCTGCAAAGATAATATTAAGTCAATGGTACATTTTACAAGTGATAGAACTTTCAACTGAAATAAGTATGAGAAATGGAAGACTCATGGAACCTGGCTCAGCTTTCATCAGGAAAACCAGAAGTTAGGGTGATCTACGGGCTCATTCACCAACAGTGTATCTGAGCTATACAAATAGATTGAATCGTGGCATTCAGTTGAAAGGAAGGATCACCTGCTATTTTCCATAATGGTCAAGCAGTGCTTGAATTTCTCTTAAGTTTTTTGTGATTTCTTTAAAAAGGATATTGACCAAACAAAGACGGGCTGGTGAGATCTTGGTGACTCTGGCCTGGGGTGAGAAGGTGAGGGAGGTCAGGACGTGGCCATCATAATATATAAACACGTACACATTCATATGGATGATAAAACACAAAGATAATCCAGAAAGAAAGAGGGGAAGGGAGAGGAAGGGGGAGGATGAGTGGAGGGAGGGGATTTGGTGGGATCTCACCTAATGTGCACAGTGCAAGGGTACATTTAAAAACAACTAAGAATATATTAAAATGTCTTACCACAAAAAAATAAGTGAGGTGATGGTTGTGTTAATTAGTTTGATTTAAGCATTCTACATTGTATATCAAATCATCACATTGTACCCCATAAATGTATACAGTTATGATCTAATAAAAATTAAGTAAAAAAAAAATAAAGAGGTTTCATTCTTTGGAAAGGCACCTTAGTCTTAAGAACTCAGACTTTGATGTCAGCTGCACTGGTTTAAAATTCTAATCCTGCAGCACTCTGACTATCAGACAATAAACGACTTGGTTAACCTTTCTGATTTTTTGTTTCTTCATCTGAAAAATGTAGATAGGAAAACGTCCTCCCTCTCTCATAACTGTGTACTGTGAGCAGAGAACGTAGGCCGGCCTGTGCGGCAGCCTGGCTCAGGGCTCGGGACTCTGCGTGCTTCGCTAAATGCTGGCTGTTGTCATGTGCTTGTCATTATTTGTCCACTCAGGTTTCACTCATCAAGCTCCTACCAGGTATCAGGAGTCAGGGGCGTCGAAAGGAGATAACAATCCCTCAAGAGGCTTAACCTAGTGGGACTGGAAATCGGACCAACGTAGACAAGTGCGTCAGTGTGGAAGGCAGGGTTCAGTTGTTCCCATCTGGGTACAGGGTGAGATACGGACTGAGGCTGTGTGTGTTTCCCATGGGGAGGGCCTACGGCTTATTTTCCAAGGAAGATAATTGTTAAACCAAGGATGCATCCTATATAAATGACAGAATTGTCAACTGAGAGAAGTACAAATGCAAAACCAGTGACTCACCTGAGTTAGCCCAGGGGCCAGAGGCCAAGCACAGCTTTCCGAAGGGAAAGATGACCCTTGAACTATGACCTTAGCAACTGGCTGCCTGGAGGGAGCTGGGGAAAGACGCAGAAGGTGGTCCCTGCTGTGCAATCAGCCAGGGTCTTAAAGCCTGGTGGTGAGAGCATGGATTTTGGAGCAACACAAAATGGTTCAGAATGATTCTGGGAAATGGACTGACCTCTTTGGCCCCAGTTGCCTCCCTGGTGAGGCTCTAATGATCTGTCCATCACAGGTGGCTGTGAGGTGAAAGGAGACGTCAGTGCAGCTCTGAGTGAGCCCTCAGTGCTGGCTGCTCTTCTATTTATCCACAGAACTCCAGTAATCCAGGTAGTCTGGAGCAGAGAATGAGGCTGGGAGGTGGAGAATCAGCCTGGAGGGCAGCAGACCAGATGGTCAGTGGGCTGGGATTGCACCACCAGGAATGTGCCTATTATCTCTGAGCTAATGATTAGCCAAAGTAGGGTCCTAAGCAGGAAATGCAGAACTTTAGAAAAAGTACCTGGGCACTGGGTAGGACAATAAATTACAGAGGGTCTGCCCGGATACAATTAGGAGACCTGCAAAATATCAAGGCAAGAGATAGAGCCTGAGGGAGCTGGGGCAGTGATAGAGGGATTGAGAGTAGGGTTGAGGTGGAGAGCATTTCAGAGGCAGGGGCAGGACCTTGCTGGCTATGTAAGGTGCAGGTGGCTTCATGTGTCTGATGTGAGCGAGGTGGGAGAAGATGGAATAGAATGGGCTTGCAGGGAGAGAAAACAAGTCCACATTCATTGGAGGTGTCTGTGGGCCTTCCAAGGGGAGATGCCCCAAGGAGGGTCACTATTTAGGTCTAGACCCTAAACAAAGGTCCCAGCTGGAGATGCCAAGATGGCAGACACAATCTTTAGTGGGGATGAGATTGCTCAGAGACAACCGGTTAAGAGGCAGGAGGGGTCTGTGTTTATAGTCTCCTCTGCGTGACTGAGCTGGGGCACACTGTCTCCCCACCTCAGCCTCAGAGTGCATGTGTCCTCACCTGGGAGTGACACTGCTGTCCATGTGCCAGTGCACACAGCAGGTCCTCCATGACCTTGACCACCGCTTTGACAAAGACCAAGAGTACAGAGCTGAGGGAAGGGGCCAGGAAGGAGCCACAGTGAGGGGGAAAGGGCTGAGGAGAGTGGTCATGGCAGACACGGAGGAGGGTCTTCCAGAAAGGAGGGAAGAGAGAATCTTGAGAAGATGTTGATGTAGAAGCCAAGACCGGAGACCTTCTGAAGGAGTTGGGGGTGCTGTGCAATTTCAGAAGACTTAGGAAAAAGTGAGAAGGGTCCACAAGATTAGGAAACCAAGAGGCCAGCAGCATCTTTGATGAGGCAGAGGCTGCCAGGGAGGAGAGAACCATAGGAAGAGACTCAAATGAAGGCTTAGCAAAGAAAGAAAAGAAGGTATCTGTATCAAGAAATATTTAAAGCTGTTGTGTAGAGCAAACATGTTTCTCACGTAACACAGCATGTCCGGGTGGGCGTGTCAGCCTCATCTTACAGCTGACCAAATTGGGGTTCCGAGAGGTTGACAGACTAGGTGAAGGTCACACAGCTGGAAAGAATGTCATCCAATCTTAGAAGAACTTGGGCTTCACCTCTGAATCCAACAGGTGGAGGAAGAAGAGAGCAGACATGTTCTTAAAATTAGAAAGAAGGCTGTGGCCATATGGACGCCTGATAATGAACTAGACCACATCACAAAGTAAGGAGGCCTCGGTCATGGGACTGTCCTATCACAGCCTGGACCAGTCTAGCCCTCAGGAGGCTCAGCTGGTTTGTATTATGTGTGTGTATATATAGTGCCAGAAAAAGACATGCACACTTTAAGAAAGAAAAACTGTATTACGTTTATAATACTTGAGTCATATTTCACTTCAACAACTACAAGAGACGCTCAGTGTGACTTGTATTCATCTTGTGTTACTGATAC
>NW_003852531.1:4525378-4554523 GCF_000181295.1 Otolemur garnettii | reverse complement strand
GGCGCCGAGCCAGTTTTTTCTTTTCTTAAAACATGTATACATTTTTCACATCTTCTGTATTTCTACTTAAGCATTTGTGCCCTCATTGGAGCCTGAGGAAGTTTCCTAAGTTTAAATGCCCTGACTCCCCACAGTCCTGGGATGCAGTGGGGACTCCCTGAAGGTGTGTGGGCAGCTGTGTTTAGTGGGGACTCTTCTACTGAGACACCTCAGGTATCTTCTACAGATACCTCAGGTATCTGTATGCTCAGTCCCATCTCTGGTCTGAGCCTGGGTGAGTCTCTGAGCTCTCTGAGTCACATGATGAAGCCACCAGCCACCTGCAGGATGGGGTGGGGGGACGGGGGTCACAGTCAGCGTGGGGAATCCAGTACAGGGCAAGCCTCAGATTGGAGGCACGGATGGGGAGTGGGCATCTGGCACACAAAGGGTCTACGGAATCACGTACATTTCTGAGGAAGTCCCCAGGCGGAGCAGAGGCCCAGCACTACAGGTGACCCCACGTGACCTGCTCTTAGGCTTTGCTACATGGGGTAAGCTGACTGGTGGCTCAGACACCAAGGGGCTGGGCCATGTTAGCAGGTTTCACAGTGACTCTCAGAAAGTCAAAGGTTGGGTGTCCTGGGGGTACTGGGGAGGAAATGAAGCCTGAACCCTACCCAGCTGACCAGGCAAGACAAGTCGATGGTGCTTCTAAAAGTCCTTGCAGAAATGCTTCAAAGTGAAGGGTCAAAGCCAGGCATGCAAAGACTGTGCAACTTGGTGTTCAAAAGACCCAAGAAACATGTGTGATGGTCTTGACTTCATACAGAATGATACTGAAACACAGAGAGGTTGAGCATCTCATCTGGGACCCATGGCCAGGAAATTGGAATTAAACTCAGACTCCCAGGGTTAGGAAAAGAGCAGAGACCTTCTGAGGTCATAGCACTTCTTAAAATTGTCCTTTTCTGTCAGAGAGATACCAACACCAGAGAAGATGCGGATTTGAGATTGAGGTAGTCTTTTTTAGAGCTAGAGAAATCTTTTGGAGGAAAAGGTAGGTTTAGTTCACAGAGTACCTTGACTCCAGATGCCAGTCCAGTGGCGCCATTGCCCCTTTCAGAGGTCACAGCAATGGTGGGTGTCATCATGGGAAGGCAGGATGGTGATGCTGGTGTGTGCACTCTGCATTCTTCTCAGTGTGCTCCATGGAGACCTCATGCTGGTGGTTTGGGAGCGTGTGGTGTGGCAGGCTCCTCGCAGGAGCTGAATTCTGATTCTTCAGGATAGGGGTCCTCTCTGGTTGACTTTCTAAGCATCAGGTTTAGAGAATGACCTGAGTCCCTGGAGAAGGTTCTGTTCTTCTCCCCTGGTGTCCTGGTCTTTGTTATTGGCAGAGCTAATCAGGCGCAGTGGTGGGTTAGCAGGCCCCAAAGAGAAGGAGAGCACCGGCTAGGCCTGGATGGCTTCATCCCCCTGGACGATCGTCTTCCTGCAGCTGGGCCATCCAGGTTATGGTCTTGGGTTCTCCGCCTCTCACAGGAGCTATTTCTTCTGTCACATGGTGTGTAGAATTCTGTCTCTTGCCAAAATCACTGTTAGCTAAACCAATATCACTTTCTTCAGAACTGGGCTGAAGGGTGCTGTGACATCCTTACTAGTCCCTGGGTTGTCCCTGTGTCACCAGGACCCACTTATGAAAAGCTGATGCTTTTCTGTTTTTCTGGGTTGTCAACTGCCTATCTATATATGGGTGCGGAAACCAAGGGTCTTCCAGATGCTGTGTGATAACATTTTATCTCTGCGTGTCCTCAAAATGTCTTGGGGCAGAGCCCTGGCTTGTCAAGTTTGCAGGCATGGCAGCAGGTCCCGAGCTCTGTGCTGCACTTACACAAACCCTCAGTCAGCGACAAAGCCTGGTGTGGTCTCTGCAGATGGGGCACAGCTCCTTCCCTGGCCTGGCCTCTGAAGGCTACCCAGGCTCATTTACTGGGACTCTGGGTCATAGAAAAGACTCTGAGAGATTTTGTAATTTAAGATTTTGTATTTTCTTTTTTCCTTTAGGTTTAGAGAAGCCAAAAAATTCACCAGAACTCGAAAGAGATAACTAGGACCCTAGGACCCTACACTTGTCAGCAGGAGCCTAGATAACTTGGGCCAGCTGCATCCACAGACGTGTGGCATGCAGGCAAGGACATCTCAGCGAAGCTTCCAGGAGCAAATCCCTCTATCGTCCCCTAAGTCTCACTCTCCCATCTGGAGCCTGGTATCCTAATTCTGTCACATTTAGTGGCCAGAGACAATGCGATTCCAATTTTAGAAGGCCATAACTACTGGACAGGCTGAGGGGAAGCTGTGAGATCACACAGACCGGGTTGGGTTTCCCTTTTCACTGTTGACTAGCTACAGGGCCATTGGTCCAGTCCTGTGACCTTACTGTGCCTCAGTTTCCTCATTTGAAAATGGGAATAAGGGAGCCTAACTCACAGGCTCCTCTAGGGATTATATGAGTGTCTAAAATGCTTGAAATAATGAACTATTGTATGTTTGCCTTAAAAAATGGATGTCTCATGACATATTATAATTCCAAGAATTGGTTCTTGGAGGTAAAAACTACAAGGAAAGGACCTTCTGGGATCCTACAGTCCCTCTCCAAGGTCATCTCAGGGTGCTGGGCACCACCGTCCCCATGGAAGCGTCTCCCATTCTGTATCCACCCCGCTGGGTAGCTGGGTTGGTTGTCTAAGGTGATAACTGTCTAATGAATTTTAATAGGGATTTTTTAAAAGAGTATAAACAACCAACCATTATATAAGAACTTACCATGCAAAATGTTTCTTAGTATGTGACTTGGACTCTCTAAGATGGGCCCCAATTTTCTGACCTGGGATGATATGGGAAGATGAGGGGATGCCTCTTCCATGATTAGATCACAAGCAACTTCAGTCCTGCTTGCTCTGATGAGGCAAGCTGGTGTGTTGGGAAAGTCCGCCCGAGAGGACCTTTGCCAGCCTCAGCTAGCAAGCAGCCAGCGAGGCGCCAAGGGCCTGGAGAACCTGAGTCCTGCCAACAGCTCCCTTGGTGCGCCTAGACACAGCTTACAGAGGAGACCCCGGCCCACATTCTGATTGCAGCTTAGGAGAGACCAAGAAGCAGATAGTCCAGCTCAGACAGGCCTGGCATCCTCCCAACAGAAACTGTAGAATGATGGACCTGTGTTGGCACAGCCACTGGAGACCACTGAGATTTGGAGCAGTGTGTTAACCCCACAGAGGTAATTAGCAGCATGCACTAGAGCAGAGATTTTCAACCAGTGTGCCATGAAAATTCCTAAAGATCATTAATTAAATTATTTTTGAAAGAAGTTCAAAGCATAGCAAGTATATTTGTTTTACTCTCTTTTTGGATCAATATAATTTAAGTGTGCCCCGGGAGTTTAACTATAGGTTTAAGTGTGCTGAGAGATTAAAAAAAAAAAAAAGGTTAAAAAACACTGTTCTGGGTCAACGGATTTCACTCCTGCGTTATTTCTCAGAAAGGTTAAGTAACTCCCTCAGGTCACACAGGCAGGGAGATAAGCTATGTGAATCCCATTAGAGAACAGAGGGTCCCCGACGGTGTCCTGAGACTTCTCTTCTGCTTTAGATTTCTAGAACAATTTCCCATCTTTCGTTGTCTGATGTGAGGAAGAAATTAATACTTGCTAACTATCAGCTTTTTGCCAGGAACTTTGCATGTATTACCACATCCGATTTTCCCGAGATAAGGTGGGAGTCATTCTGCCCAACATGCTGGCTTTCCCAAACTGGGTTCTGCAGACACTGATCCCTCAAGGTCCTCTGTAAAAAATACTCTCTTGCTCAGCGTGTTTGGGAAATACTGCACTGCAGGGAATTCGCTGCCCATGGGGTCCATGAGAAGCTCAGAGGAGCTGCAGGAAAGTACTCCACGTGTTCTAACATCCACTAGACCACGAAAACTTCAGTCACCTGAAAACAGCTCACATTCCCACAAAACAGGCTTTGGAAATGCTGGCCTATGGGAAATTTTCACTGTTTCTATTTATATATTTTTTCAACCAAACATCAAAACTTTGTAATAACTGAGTAACAGTTTCCGCTTTATAGATAAGAAAACTGAGAGTCAGGGAGCTGGGAAATCACCGTGGCGAGAAGTCCGCCCTTTGGGCGGGCACCAGTCTGTGCAATGCTCCCCGTGGTCAGTCTCTCCTTGTCTTTTTTCTCCTCCCTCCCTCTCTCCTTCCTTCCTTTCTTTCCTCTTTCCCTCCCCATGCTCTCTCTCTCTTTCTCTCTCTTCCGTGGTCCTAGAAGAACATTTTAACCCCTTTAAGGAAGATTTTTCCTGTCACCTCGCTCTGCTGCCTTGCTCTCTTCCTACTTTTTGGACCCCTCCTCCCCTCATTCTCTTAGCTGAATGTTCCTCCTCTGTCTGTCCTCACAAGTCAGCATCTCTGTCATCTGCTTGCTCTGCCCACTCTAGCACATCCCTCCTAGAGCTTTAGCTCACCCTTGAGCAGTGGGGGCCTCCACGTCCAGCCCTCTTCCCAGGCCCTCCCTGGGCTCTAGGTCCTTCATAGCTTCTTACCAGGCATCCCTGCTGGGACCCAGTTCCAACAACTCACATTCAAGCTCCACCTGCCACCTCCTCCCACCCCTCAGGAGGTCTGCTGTGCACTTGTGCTGAGCTGGGTGACTTTTGGTGCAGGAACCTGGTGATGTGCTGGCTGCTTCCCTCTTAATTAGTGTGAAGCAGGTTTTGTTGTTTTTGTCACTGTTTTGTTTTGAGATAGAGACCCTGTCTTTCACCCAGGTTAGGGTGCCATGGTGTCATCATAGCTCAGTGCAGCTTCAAACTTCTGGGCTCAGGAGATTCTCTTGCCTCAGCCTCCTGAGTACCTGGGACTACACCTACTTTTCTATTTTTAGCAGAAATGGGGTCTTACTCTTGTTCAGGTTGGTCTTGAAGTCCTGAGCTCAAGTATCCTCCTGCCTTGCCCCCCCCAGAGTTCTAGGATTATGGACAGAGACACTGTGCCAGCCTGTAAGTCACACTTTAATAATCTGGCACCAGGAGGTCCCAGCGGCAGCTCCTCTACCCTGGCCACTTCCCTGGTCCCCCGTGGAGCCTGGCCAGCTGCTGCTCTGCCTCCTGAAGGCCTTGCCTGCCCTGCCCATAACCTACCAGCCCACCCTCCCAAGTCTCCCTTGCTCAGGAATCTTTGCTTTTTGGGGGGCCTCCATCACCTCCCAGTCAAGTCCCCGTCCTTCCAGGTGGAGTGTAGGAGGTTCTTTCCAGATCTCACCTCCACCTCCTCTGGCTTCACCTCCCAGACCTTCCCGCTGTCTCCCAGGGGTGCTGTGAGCTCTTCCACTCTGCTTGCACCGTTTACCTCAGTGTATATGCTCCTTATATTTTTTTCACTCACAAGCAATTCATTCTTCAAAACTGTGCTTGGCAAGTGACTAAATGGAGACAGAACAGGCAACCTTGTGTGCGTCGTGCCATCGTGGGGAAAGTTTGCAGTAAGTATCAAAAATTTTATAAAAGTGTTCCTTTGAGGTGGACAGATGGCTTGAGCTCAGGAGTTTCAGAACAGCCTGAGCAAGAGTGAAACCCCATCTCTACTAAAAATAGAAAAACTAGCTGGGCTTCAGTGGTGGGTGCCTGTAGTCTCAGCTACTCGGGAGGTGGAGGCAGGAGGATCGCTTGAACCCAGGACTTTGAGGTTGATGTGAGCTATGGCACCATAGCACTCTAGCAGGGAGACAGAAAATATAAGTAACAAAGTTAAAAATGTTCCTACACAGGTCCCTATGAAAGTTTTGAGACAGACTATGTCCATTATTTCACTTCCAAGAAACATCTTTGGCAGTGTCCTTTCTGGCTCACCCATGCAGCCTTCAACTTGCTGGCATAGCCTGTCGCTGGGAGGGCTGCATTAGTTTCCATCTATGCAGATTATGTTTCTTGATTTTTTGTGTCTGAAAACTTTCGTAATGACTTGTGTGCTTTCTGTCTCTGCGAATTCATCTGAGAAGTCATTTAATACATGAAACATTCTTTAGTTCAGAAATGTCAGTCACAGTGTTATTTATAATGAAACATGTTGTCAAAAATAGGATGAGAACAAGTTGGTTATTCAATATCCACTGAAATGTGGTCAGTATAAAATGACCTGGAAATTTTGTGCCTGCTAAAAAAACTAAGTAACACAAACAAAGGGGAGAAAAATTATGATTTTATTTAGGAAGAACAAAGAGAAAGTTTAGAGCTCTCCCAAAGAGAGTGCCCTCATGAAGGAGCAGAGGTGAGAGATGGATTTGTTTTATTATTTCAATTGTTAAGTATTTGAAAAAACAGATAAAGGAAAAAACATTGTACACATCATGTGATGGGACAGGGCTCCAGGACTCAGGAAGGAGTGGTTCCTTCTATTAAGAGGCACTCTGTAGTGGGAGCGGGGTTAGGATCCTGGCAGAGCCAGACTGCCTGTTCTTGTTTCCTTGTGCCTCAGTTTCCTTATTTATAGACATGATGATACCCGAGTCAGAGAGTTTTAATTTAGAGTAGTGCCCGAAGAATAATGTTTGGCAAGTAGTAAACACCTAAGAAATGCTAATTATTATCATTGCATATGTGAATTCCTTAAGGGTCAAAACTCATGTGTGTCTGATTTTGTTACCATCTCAGTTCCTTATACACAGGAGGCCCACAAGAAATACTGATGCTGAATCATGGAGTTCAGCAGCCTGGAATGAATCTAAATTCTCCAGAAACAAAACGGGTACCTAATACCCCTCCTTAGGAAGGTGGAGGCCTGAGCCAAGACCTCGGAAATTGGAGGCCAATGGAACCCAGCGGCAGGCAGAGGCAGAATTTTAGGTTTGCAGACTGGACCAAATGCACAGCCAGCCACTGCCCTTGAGTTACCGTTCCTCAGTCTTGCCCAGCTCCATCTGAGAAGCCAAGGACTTTGGCTGTGATCATCTGAGATGTGACCGTGACTCTTGCTGCCCCAGGAACAAAGGGCAATTATGGCTCTTTTGTGAAAGGTAGTTTAAGTGAAAGAAAACATGTCAGATCTATTAAGTACAGAGTATAAATGTCTTAACACAATAATTAAGTAAATAAGATGAGGTATATATTAACCAGTGTGATGTAAATGCTCCTAATTCTACATGAAATCAGCACCTTGTACCCCATAAATGCATTAATGTATATATGATCTATGCATTTATGATTTAATTAAAAAAAAAAAAGATTGGGGGACCCAGTCCCAGGCTCGATCTTTAAAATAAACGTCCTGCCTGTGTCTCAGTTTCCTCATCTGTAATATTCCACCTGCCACTGGTAATCTCCAGCTCTTCCTGACATAGCTCCATGGGATCATGGATCACTGAAAATACCTTGTTCCCCTCCCCACCTCCGTCCCTGCCCTCATGAATCTGCAGCCTCTATTATACCCTTCATGCTCCTGGAAAACAGTCTCTGTGAAGCCAACTTCAAAGCTTGGCAGTGCAGGCTCCTTGCAGAAGTGCTGAAGGCAACAATGGGTTGGAAGCAGAGCTGGTAGAGGCTGCCCAGAGGGCACTCTTTAACCTGGCAACTATTGTGTTCAAAGTCATTGCTGCGGCCACTGGCCACCGTGGAACAATACATTTGGCAACCCAACTGAGCTTGGCTTTCACAGCAAGGTGGCTCTTGCCAGCAGTGCCAATGATACTAAATAGTAAAAGCTTTTTTATTTTTATTAAAAAAATTTATAGCTACATCAAAGGAAAAAATTGCATTGAATAAGAAAACATCTGCCTGTAATCCCAACCTCCTCATTTGTCACCCTGACTTTGGGACTTTGGGTGTTTCTGATTTTTTTTTTTTTTTTTAAGACAGAGTCTCACTTGGTCACCCTGGGTGGAGTACAGTGGCATCATAGCTCACAGCAACCTCAAACTGTTGGGCTCAAGTGATTCTCTTGCCTCAACCTCCTGAGTAGCTGGGACTATAGGCACCTGCCATAACACCTGGCTATTTTTTAGAGACTGGGTCTCACTCTTGCTCAGGCTGGTCTTGAACTCATGAGTTCAGGCAATCCACCTGTCTTGGTCTCCCAAGTGCTGGGATTACAGGTCGGTGTTTTGTTTTGTTTGTTTTGCGTGTGTGGTTGGCAATGTGACTGAGGCTTTATTTATTTATTTATTTATTTATTTTGAGGCAGAGCTTCAAGCTGTTCCCCTGGGTAGAGTGCTGTGGCATCACAGCTCACAGCAACCTCCGACTCCTGGGCTCAAGCGAGTCTCCTGCCTCAGCCTCCCAAGTAGCTGGGACCAAAGGCGCCTGCCAGGCCTGGCTATTTTTTGGTTGCAGCCATCATTGTTGTTTGGCAGCCTGGGCTGGATTTGAACCCACTACCAGAGGTTTATGTGGCTGGTGCCTTAGCCACTTGAGCCACAGGCGCCAAGCCTGAGGCTTTATTTTGGAAAAAGCAATTAAATTGGTTTTTAGCTGGGGGCGTATGTCCTTTCTACTAATATAGAAATGGTGGTTTCTCCAGAACAGCTCAGGGCTCTATTTCTTGTTTTACCAAACATTATAACAGGCTGGAGGGCTATCATCTTTTCACCTATCGTACCAGGCCTAGCTAGCGCTCTTCACGGCAATGTGCCGTAACCAATTGGAACCTGTTTCTGGATCTGGGGGAGGGTTTGCTGCTTTGATAAACAACACGGTGACGCATCCCTGGACTATAGCATATTTTACTGGGTCAAAATTTTTACTATTTGATTTTTTTTTTTTTTTTTTTTGAGACAGAGCTTCAAGCTGTCCCCCTGGGCAGAGTGCCTTGGCATTACAGTTCACAGCAACCTCCAACTCCTGGGCTCAAGCGAGTCTCCTGCCTCCACCTCCCAAGTAGCTGGGACCACAGGCGCCCGCCACAACACCTGGCTATTTTTTTTTTTTTGGTTGCAGCCGTCATTGTTGTTTGGCGGGTCCGGGCTGGGGATTCGAACCCGCCACCTTAGGTGTACATGGCTGGCGCCTTAGCCGGTTGAGCTATAGGCGCCGAGCCACTATTTGATTTTTTTGTTTTATTTGGCATTTGGTAATGCTACCTTTATTTGTTTGTTTATTTTAAACTTTATTTTCCCAAAGACTCCTACTAAATACATTTCCTCTAGACATGTGTGAGGCTGCAGTAAATTCCCCAGTTAAGGTGCATTCCCCCCACACACAACATTTTAGGATGACCATTTTCAAACACACAAAACATTTGAAGAATTTCATATGCACACTCATATGTTGATTCAATGTAACTTTTAAGCACAAAGATGCCTTTGAAATGCTGAGCAGAAAATTAGCACTAGTGCTTCTTGGACATAAAAACCATGGAAATTTACTATTGTAGTATTTTATAGCCTTTGGTAGTTTTCACACTGCTGTCCAATCCATTTTCCTCCTTGATTTTCATCTTCAAGACAAGGGACTGTGTAAGGCCGCATGGCATGAGAGGTGGCTCTGTTACCGCAGTGCTGAAATGTCTCCCCTTTTCCTTTTTCCTTCACAAATTCTCCTGTCCTGGGAGAAACCTGAGCCGGCCTCAGGCTTCCTGGGGACCCTCCAGCTCCCTGATCCAGACATTGGTGACTTTGGCCTTTCAGGAGCCCAGGCCATGAGCAGGCCTGTGATGGCAGGTGCCAACCTGAGGATTAAAGACCAGCCACAAAGGGGTCAAAATCACCATACAATTCCAAAACTTTTCCAAAGACACAATTTTTCTGTAAAATAGGGCAAATTTTGACAATTAGACCCAGAAACTAGGTATATAATCCCTGGAAAGAAGAGTCCAGGAAGAAACTAATGATGTCTGAACCACAGTTCTGGAAGTTCTGAAGGGCGGAACCGGAAAAGTAACCCCTAGCTCCACCCTCCCCACGTCTCAGGCCTGGGACCAGCAAAAGCCAAAGACCTTGCCCACAGCTCAAAGGTGAATTTCCAGCATCTGTAGTTTCTCCAGAGTAGCTCAATGCTCAAGATTTAAAGTTCCCTCTCTGGGGATGCCGGTTTCAAGGCTCAGGAACACAGCCTGTTCTGATAGAGCAAGGTGCCCCCAGATGTGCAGAGAAGGCCCTGTCACCACATCTCACAGGCTGTGCTTACTCAGCCCCCTTTTCTTTGTTCCTCTATAAGAACGAGTAACCTGTCTCCATCCCTGCGCTAATGACATATGGTGGGACTTCCCTAGCTGACAACCTCCCTACACTGACACCTCCTTACGCTGACCTGATTTCCACAGACCGGACATGTACCACATGTACGTGTCAGTGCAATGGGCTCAGTTCCTTCTGTTGACACCTCTGTGTGGTGAGCAGCTTGGTACAGCCCCTTGAGAGGTCCCTTACAGAGGGTCTGCTGTATTGGACATGTACTGAAAGCTCATGGCCTGCAGAGGCCTTGTGGTTCTGTTTTATGGATGAAGAAACCAAACCTTGAAACTATTCAGTAAGATCATCACTGGCACTCTGAAGACCTTTCTTTTTTAACCAGACCGCGCTCTACTTTGCATGCAAGAGAGTTCGTGCTTATGCAGTTCAGCATGTCTCCAGCCTGGTTTCATTTTGGACTCTGGAGCTACTCTAGTTTTAGGTGGACAAAGCTGTCCTGGTCATGGGGATCCTTCACTTGTGTGGAAACAGATACCAAACCCTCAGAGTCTGACCCGTGGGTCCACCTGCGAGTGAGCCCACCAGGACGGCTGTGCCGGAAGCTTCTTCAGCTGGGCAGCTTCTCTTCAGACAGATGCCTTCTGCCCTCTGCGTGTCCACAGCAGCCAACCTTAGGGCTTTTTCTTTCTTTCTTTTGTTCCTTTAGCCTCCAGAAGAGCAGCTGGTCAACATAAAGCATCAAGGGCAGGAACTGGAAAGCCATCGGGGAGCCCCCCTCATGGGGACACCTGTTTGTGCTCGTTCTTTGGAAAAATCAATAGATTTGATTTTTGGACACTCAGTTCCTTAAGCCTGAAGTATTCACTGGAACCCTGTGCTGGGCGAAGTCCATCTTTCCATCCCTCATTGATTTCTTCCAGGTTGGTCAGGTGTTGTCACAGCAGCCCAGGGGAAGCTGGTGGAGAGGACAGCACCCGGGCCGGGGTGAACTGTAAGACTCAACTGCGAAATGGACAGTTTCTCTAAGCAGAGCCTTCATTAGGTCACTTATTTATTTTTTGGAGACAGAGCCCCACTATGTCACCCCTGGCAGACTGCTGTGGCATCACAGCTCACAGCAACCTCCAACTCTTGGGCTTAAGTGATTCTCTTGCTTCAGCCTCCCAAGTAGCTGGGATTACAGGCGCCTGCCACAATGTCTGATATTTCTGTTGTTGTTGCAGTTGTCATTGTTATTTAGCAGGCCTGAGCTGGGTTTGAACCTGCCAGCTTCAGTGCATGTGGCCGGGGCTGTAACCACTATGCTATGGGTGCAGAGCCATTGAGTTATTTTTTAAATTACTTTTGTTTTTAGGACCACATGACTCTTCTCAGAAACAAAAACAGATCCTATAATGACACTTATTAGGCCAGTGGCAAGTTTGTGGAGATGTCTTCATAATCTAGAACGTCATAATTGGTAACTTACTATCTTATCCCAAGATAAATGATGACAAAGCTCAATGTATGGATGTTTTTTAAAATAAATATGTAAAATGTTATGGGTCAATTAAGAAAAATCCCTTGCCAGGGAACCACAGCCAGATCTGATGGATTAGAGGTCCCCAGGGAGTGGGCATGGACTGGCAGGCAGGCTCAAGAAAGTCCAGGACCTCCCCAGAGATCTGGGTGCAATTTTACTTGTTGTGGCCAAGAATCCGACTTCTGAGCTCCCGCCCAGCTCTCCTTGCACTGTGGGCAGCTAAACTCTTTCCTTCTTCCACTAGTTCCAGCTGAGTTTTCATCTTGTCATTATTTCTATGACCCAGACTTGCCAATGGGACATCAAAATCATTTTGATAAGAACTTCACTTCATCACTCAGGATGACAGCAAATCATACAATAGCTTTCCTTTTCCCCAGGAGTCTCTGGCAGAAAAGAATAAAACCGTATGATTCAAGGCAGGGGGAAGGGAATTTCCTTTTTTGCGATTCCCCAAATCCAGGTGCTTTCCATAGATTTTCTCAGATAAGTTAATTCCCAAGCAACAAGGATTGTCAGGATTGTCATTTCATAGACAAAGAAAGGGAGATTAAGGGAGGTTGAAAAAGTTACCCAAGACCTCAAGACCAGAGCTGAAAAGCAGACAGATGTGAGGCCAAAGTCCAGAATCTTTGCGCTGACAAAGCCCCAGACCTAATACGCAGAATACCAGTTGCTCTAAGGCCCATTCCTGGAGCCTCCAGATGAGCAGAGTGGGGGAGGGGGAGCCTACAAGCTAGTGTCTGAAGTCAGCAAGAGGTGTGCTTGAAGGGCGGGGAAGCCCAGCTGCCACCTGAGTAGAGGAGAGACACAGCCGCCAAGGGCCAAGCCTCCTCCTCCAGAATGCAGCCCTGCTCTTGTTCTGTGGGAAATGACCATCTGCTGGTGGGCACCACAGGAGAGAGAATTCCCACTGCTCATGGAGGGTGCCCTCACCTAGCTATCAAGGTATGCAGGGCTGAATTTCACCTTCAGCCTGCTTCAGAGAACAGCCAGATGGCATTCAGGCTGATTCTGTGCCGCTGACTGACTAATCTCTCCAGGTACAAGGTAAACACAGAGCTTGGGGACACCATATGTCCCTGACTCACAGAGCTTGCTGGAATCACCATCGTTCTGTGTGGCATATGCTGTCCTGGGCCGAGGAGGGAGGTGTGTCAACGTAGTAGAGGAAATTTGCCTTAAAATATAAGATAGCACGATTCAAAATTCAGTGAGGGAGTGGAGATCTTGTCGTTTCATCCTAAATGACAGTAAGTTTTAAAATGTGATCTGTTTTCCAGGTCAGTGCTTAATGTCCTCCCCTCCTCCCAGGGCCTGGCTGCAGGTGGCCAGGGGCTGTGAGGTGAGTTGAGGGGCTGCATTAATCACCCATTTTCTCTGTTTTATGGTCTAAAATTTCATCCTAAGTTGAAAGTGAAGCCGACCATGGCTCAGTTTAAAGGATTTCCTGTTGACATTGGGAATTGGTTTCCCAATCAGATGCCTGCGTCTTCTACCTGCTCCAGAGCTCGCCAGCAGGAGAATGGGGATGAAAGGTGAGGCCAGGACTGGGACACGGGCGTGGCCCCGAGTGCTCCCTGGGAGGGCGAGGGCTCCCAGCTCCTCATGTCTCTGTGCCTTAGTCTACCTCGTTCCTCTCCCAGGTGCAGTGACTGAGGCGCGTGGGGGCTGTGAAGAGACTGGTGTTCAGACCCTTGTGAGAGGCTCAAGCAGAGCTAGAGTTCAGAGCCTCTCAAAAGTCCAGAGCGTCTCTTGAAAGACGTGATCCAATGGGGACTCGAGCATTTCTGAGTCACTCTGAGCCACATGCCACAGGACCCATGAGTGAACCTGTCTGCCTTTCACAACGAGGCCTGAGGTCATCACTGTCCCTGTGCTGCCAGAGCCACAGGGAGGTTCAGGATGATCCAGAGCTGGGCAGCCGTGAAAGGCATTTTAGACTAAAATTTTTGACAATTTCATGAGCTTTTCAGTACTTATGGAAATTTTCCACTTCCTATCCTATGCAACCTTGACAAATTTGTGAGGTGAGTCTTATCACCACTACACAAATAAGGAAACTAAGATCCTGAAAGGCCTCACGACACACCCAAAGGCACACTGAGAATCGCTTAGGGACAGAATTAGAACTTAGCCCAGTATCAAGGTGTTTCTAAGGTTCTACTTATGCTCTTGAGAAGATTGTCCCTACACGTATGGTCTCTTATGGATGCAGAAGACAGACTGGGAACTTAATGTGTTTGCTTGAAATACCTTAAAAACTTCCTGTTCTGGGGCAGCAGTGGCCAGGTGAGCTTATCTCCATTCCATATTGCCACTCCAGACCCCTGGCCCACTGGCCCCTGTCATGAAGGATATCAGAGTTTTCTCAAATTTCTGTATCTTTAACTTTTTCTGTAATAAAGTCTCTTGAATTGTTCTTCTAAAGCAATAATTCTAACTCATGTTCAAGAGTGGTCATAACTCTGGGCCCCAGTGGAACTCATTCTTTACTCTCTAGGAAGCAGGACTCCATGATGGAACGCACTGTTTAACAGATTGGGGTTGCTTTTAAGAAATGAAATCTTGGGATACTTTTTCTTCCATTCTTGAGATACTTTGCTAAGAAGAATATGTTCCAGCTCCATCCATGTAAGCATGAAGGAGGTAAAGTCTCCATCTTTCTTTAGGGCTGCATAATATTCCATGGTGTACATATACAACAATTTATTGATCCATTCATGGATCAATGGGCACTTGGGCTTCTTCCATGACTTAGCAATTATGAATTGGGCTGCAATAAACAAAAAGCCCAATTATAGCCCAAGAATATGGGGAAGAGGGAGAGAGAAGGGAGGGGAAGGGGGAGAGAGAAGGGAGAGGGAGGGTGATTGGTGGGACCACACCTATGGTCCATCTTACAAGGGTACATGTGAATCTTTCTAAATGTAGAATATAAATGTCTTAACACGATAACTAAGAAATTGCCCTGAAGGCTGTGTTAACCAGTTTGGTGAAAATATTTCAAATTATATATAAAACCAGCACACTGTACCCCATGACTACATTAATGTACATAGCTATGATTTAATAAAAAAACAAAAGAAATAAAATCTTAGAAAAATAACTGTAAGGAAAAGGTAGGAATAAAATCACATGGATCCTTGTCCATCAGAGTGGAATTTTACTGAGGGAGAAGAGCTGTCCCCAAGCTCCGTTTAGCCTCACAAAGCTTGCTGCTTCTGGGGAGAGGCAGAGAGATACATACCAGTTACTGATAACATTGGAGGTGTCTGCACTGCAAGGAATTTTTGGAAAAGAAACCATTTTGAAAGGCTTATATTCGTATTACCCAAACTACAGTAGAGTCCTCAAGTTACTGTCTCCTGTTTGATTCTCACTGGAACTGTACACTTGAAGACTCTTCGGCCTGTGTTAGTGTCCCCATGTACACGTCCATCTCAGCAGGCACCTTGTAGAGGCAGCCCTCAGTGCCCTGCCCAGCCCCTGGTACTTGCCTCTCCCTCGGTCCACCAGATTCTTCCCTGAAGCACCTTCCTCTCTGCCTGGGGGCTTTTCCAGGCCTCCTGGTCAAAGAAAGTCAGCCGTCACTGCCTCCCTGGGTGGAGGGTGAACACGTTCGGTCCCTCTCCCTGGGGAGCTGTGCTGAGGCAGCTTCCTGGTCTCCCGTCAAGCCCACAGCAGGGCTGAGTCCCCATGGCCACAGCAGTCACCTGTGCAATCCTGTGGGCGTGCGTTTCTTTCTTTGCTTGCGTCCTCCCTTCCTCACCATGTTTCCCAGAGTCGCCTTCCAAACAAGCAACTTCCAAGTGAACCCTTCTTTCAGTCACCTTTTGGGGCGATCTCAAACTTAGCACGTGTGACGTGCATTTCTCTCCTGCCTATTTTCTCACCTCAGTTAATGACAACATCCCCGGCCGCCTCCTAAACCAGAAACCAGAGGATCATTTTTTATTCATCTTCCATATTGGAAAGCCCATCTTTCAATTTGACACGAATTCCTATGAATTGAAAATTATAGAAAAAAATCACCTCTCTCTGATTCACTCTTTTCTCACCCCAGTTCTCTCTAGTTAAAACTCTCAGTGAAACACTGGACAATTTTTGTAGCTTATAACTCTTCCATCTATTTATAACTTATCCTCTTTCCAATCTATTCTTTGCAAAACCACATGACATAACTTTAAAAAAAAAATGCACTGGGCCACCTGTTGCCCTGCCCCAAACCTGCTGACGGCTCCCCGCTGCCTCCAGGAGAAGGCCTGGACTCTGCACATCCTTACAGCCAGGTCCCTGCTCTGAGTCCCTCTTCTCCTGCCAGCAACCCACTGTGACCTCTCCACAGCCAAGTCCCCAGGTACCCCCATCTTCTTCAACACTTTCTGGAGTTGATCCACTATTCCAATGCAGCATCGAGTACATGTGTGAACTCCTTCGGGGTAGGGGACACTTCTTACGGGGCCCGTTTCTGTGTTTTCTATCTAAATGTTGCCTGGCACAAGAAATGGGTGCTCAATGGTCACATCCTCCCAGGTCCTTTGGCCGAAAACTGGGTGTCATAGCAGACCTTCCTTGGCACCCCATGTGTGCAATCCCCGAAGACACCCCATTAGTTCTATCTCAAAGCTACACCTAGGGTCCTGTTGCTTTTCACCCCCTCCCTGTCACTAACGAGAACCAGCCTTGCATCTCTTGGATACCTCCTGTGATCTCCTGCTTTCATCCTACTAACCTACAGTCTATTTTCCACAAAGTAGGTAGTCGTCTTTTAGGTACTTAAAAAAATAAATTCAGATTTTTATGAGGTTATGTGCGTTTGGGTTGCATAGTTTGCTTTTGTAAGGTTAAAGGCAGTTACGAGTGTGTCCTTCATTGCCCTAGATAGACACCTGCATCCACAAACAGGGTAAAGGCGACCCATGGCAGCCTGCAGGCCAGTCATGTGCCCGAGGCGCATGGGTGGCCCAGAGCCCAGGGCTGACTGACAGTACAGCAGCCAGACGTGAACCCTTGGGCGGGATTTACCTACCCTTTTCCCTCCCTGACACTCGAATGTCCTGAGTTTTGCTGCTCTGTGAGCACACAGGTGCTCAGCTGTCCCAGCACAGAGTGAGTGCCCGTGGGTTTGGGTTTCCCTTCTCCCAGTACTCCACTTAGGGGAGTGGCCTCCGCTTTGACAGCCTTCTTTTAAAGACATACGGTGATTTGAGCCACACTCTCCCCAATACTCCCCAGTTTCATCCCTATTTCACTGAAATCGAGTACAAATTACTGCATGCTCCACTATGCCACAGAAGTCACCTACCATTCTCTCCCCTGCTCACTGGCTCCATCCCCTCCAGTCTCAACTCATTTCAAATGCTCTGTCCCCTCAGCATGATTGACACGCTCACCTCCGTGTCATTGTCCTGATGTCTCTTTATGAAACCACTAATAATCCACCTGCCCACACCTCCCTCATTCCCTGCTCTATTTTGCCTCCAGGGGACTCATTGGCTTTGCACACATGCTTAGACTCACTTATTTCCTAGTTTATTCCCTGCCTCTGCATATGAGAAACTCATCCTTGCTTTGTTGGGAACTGATGAGTGCTGAGGACAGGACCTGGCGCACAGAAGGTGCTCGGTCACTCTTACCAGAGGGGGTCAGGGAAGAACCGGGTGACCACCTTGCTGTGAGTGTCACTTGGAATGTCCAGAACAGTTTGCAAAAGACGTGTCTCAGGAAGGGGCCACCTGCAAAGTCCTCTTCAAGGCTGCCTTGTCATTGAGCAGATCATGGTTGTTAAGTATAGAGTGATTTATGCAGCCAAACTCTTAAAATATAACAACATTAAATTTTTTTAAATGAAATTAATTTTAATATAATATTTTATTTAATCCATTATTTTAAATAATTACATGAGCTTATAATCAATAAAAATATTATTGATCTATTTTATATTCTTTTTTATATTAAGCCATTAAAAGATCGTATGTCTATTACCCCTACGGGGACAGACACCTTCCAAGGGCTCAGCAGTCACCTGTGCTGCCGTAACGGACCCGTGCGTCTCTGCAATTCCCAATTTAGGAAAAGGCTTGGGTGGAGGATTGGTTTTATCTGCTTGTTTTTGTAATAAATGAGTTACTGGAATATATCCTAAACGCTAGGGCTTTAAATGAGTTACATTTTCAGGCCAGCCAACATAAACTCCGTTGACGACTCCTAAGTCTGACTGCTGACCTCTCGGTCACACCTGGGTTCTGTGGCTCATGTGCTGCCTCGGGTATATCATTGGTGCGCAGGCTGCCGCAGGCTTGTGTAGCCGCTGGGACCCCTTTGTCATTTTTGTGTATGCAGGTATCTATCTGCGTAGCCGCTGGGACCCTTTGTCATTTTTGTGTATGCAGGTATCTATCTGCGTAGTCACTGGGACCCTTTGTCATTTTTGTGTATGCAGGTATCTATCTGTGTAGTCACTGGGACCCCTTTGTCATTTTTGTGTATGCAGGTATCTATCTGTGTAGTCACTGGGACCCCTTTGTCATTTTTGTGTATGCAGGTATCTATCCAGGGCAGATGCTCGATTTCCAGGGGCACTATGATTTTTAAAGCTGAGAAGTAAGGTGAGAAGAGACCCCCCATGACTCCCCTCTTGCCCATTTGTAGGCGGACACAGTGTGCCTATCAAGGATTGCTGGTTTGAACCTAGAGAAAGTTGCCTGATACCTTGCTGCACGGATTACTCAAGATTTCTCTCAGAGCAGCATTTACTGAGCCAGCCTGGAGCCGGGCATCTCATACCTGCATTTTATCCCCCAACCAGTCAGTGTGATGGGAGCAGTCTGAGCCCAGAGAGCTGGTGACCCTTTTCAGTGAGGCGTCACTGCGTTGATCCCCCACCCCTCACTGTGTGTTATCGGTTCTCTCCAGACCCCAAAAGACGGAGTTCTTTGTTTTCTCCACTTCCCTGAGGAGCTGTCAGAAGGCAGAAGCACTGAGGAGATCTCTCTGATTCTGACTTCTCATTTCCAGAATTTGGTGAAAAGTTGTGGGGAAAGGAAATAGAGTGAAATGACACAGTGATATGTAGCTGGCGTTTTTTGCGGACACTTTTATGTGTGTTTTAAAATGGTACCTTCTAAGATTTGCTTGTCCTGATAAGGTGCTGAGCTAACAAAATGGAGATCCTGGATACTTCATCAGAGCCACACGGCCGCCGGGAGGTGGAAGGTTCTGATTCTCAATAGAGAGCCTAGAAGGCCAGATACCAGAAGGGGGTGGTCTGGGCCTTTGCAGTTACACGCTTCCTTTTCCCACACTTCCTCGGAGAGGGGAGGGCCTTGCCCATCATGTCGGCACAGGGTCCGTTTTTCAGGCCAGCACGTGATCAGCACGGGTCCCCTTTTGCTGGCACAGGACTGGCTGGGGGCAGAGCTGACAACAGGAGGCCCCACTTGGGCTGGGTAGGGATGATTTCATAGGAGGTAGCTGTGGAAAAAGGTAGGGCCCCCAGAACTCCCCAGAGTTGCTCAGTCACTGGTACAGGGGTAGGGTCTCTTTGCAAGCTGGGGACCCCTGCACCCTGACGCCACCGCCTAGCCTTGTCCTCAGCCTGGGCTCCTCCTCTGGGGGACACCTGATAGGACAGGGCAGCTGGTGCTCGTGGGCTCATCAGGAGAGGAAAAGATGGGGACCAGCCCCATAACTGAGCCGTCCACACTAGATGGCCCAGGCAAGGCCTGAAGCAAAGGAAGCTCAGTGAATATTCTCAAAGAGATCAGGAGACACAAACGAAGACCCACCGCCACAGACAAATTTTAATTGTTGAAATTAAAAGTGGAGCTGAGCAGCAGCGGCATGCTGGAAGGGAGCAGCAGGCCGCTGAGAACCGCAGGGGGCCAGGAGCAACCGAGAGGGGAGCAGGAGAGCTGGAACTTGGAGCTGAGGTGAAGGGCCAAGGGGGGTGAATAAACAAACAGGAGGCGGAAATGCACACACAGCTTCAGAACAAAGTTCTCCTGGATGTGACAGGCATAACATGGGGTTAATGTCTCTTTAAAATAACCACTGACCAAGGAGCCAATAACTAGCAACAAATAGAATATGTGTGAGAATATTACATTGGTAAGTGTGGTGTAATGCTGCCGTGGCCGGAGCTGCAGGTGGCGGGCGCCTGTCGCTCCTGAGCCCTTGAAATATGGCTGAGGAAAGTAAATTTTTAAGTTTTATTTAACTTTAATAAAATTAAATTAAAAAAACTAATACTTGATTTGTGTACTGTAAAACATTTTTTCTTTCTTTCTTTTTTTTGAGATAGAGTCTCACTTAGTTGTCCTGGGGTTGAATGTCATGGTGTCATAGCTCACTTCAAACTCCTGGACTCAAGTGATCCTTTTGTGTCAGCCTTCTGAGTAGCTGGGACTCCAGGCCCCTGCCACAACACCCAGCTACTTTTTTCTATTTTTAGTAGAGATGGGGTTTCACTCTTGTTCTGGTTGGTTTGAACTCCTGAGCTGGAGCAAGCCTCCTGCCTTGGCCTCCCAGAATGCTAGGATTATAGGCGGAAGCCACTGGGCCCAGGCCTGGAAAACTTTTAAGTATACTTGAACCACTGGGGTATGTGAATGTACGCTTTCTATTCTAAATTGAAATCTGAATGCAGATCAAATCGATCTGATGTGAATTTAGTTCACCACAGGTTTCTCAATATCTCATTAATACTTTTATATTTATTACATGTGGAAGTTATTCAATTTTGAATATATCATCTTAAATAAATGTATTTTTTTGAAATAAATTTTACCTATGTGTTTTTACCTTTTAAATATAACCACTAGAAAACATTAAAAAATATACATAGGTTAGCATTATATTCTATTGGAAGCACTTATCTAATAGATAAACATATCATTTACAACTATAGAGAATATTCATTGTCAGTTCTCAAGGAAGAAAGAAAACTTTAATAAAATCCAAATAATCAATACACACAGTTTATGATTTCTGATCATAATGAAATAAAGTAAGAAATCAGTGACTATAACAAATCTTGAAACATCTCCTGGATCTATAAAATATAATAATACATGTATATACTATCTAATCATTGTGGCTAAGAGGAAATTTTTAGGGTGGTGCCCATGGCTCAGTGGGTAGGGCACTGGCCACATGCACCAAGGCTGGCAGGTTCAAACCCAGCCCAGGCCTCCTAAACAACAATGACAACTGCAACAAAAAAACAGCAGGGCATTGTGGTGGGTGCCTGGAGTCCCAGCTACTTGGAAGGCTGAGGCAAGAGAATTACTTAAGCCCAAGAGTTTGAGGTTTCTGTGAGCTGTGATGTCACAACACTCACCGAGGGTGACATAGTGAGAGTCTCAAATAAAAACAACAACTAAAAGAAAAAAAAAAGGATTTTTTTAAAAGAAAACTCCAAAATATTTAGAACTGAACAAAGATAAAAGTGTCAAATGTTAAACTTTGTGACCTATAACTCAAGTAGAAGTTAAATTGGATAATTTTGATAGCAAACAGGACATACTGTAAACCAAAGACCTAAGTGTATAAGTGAAACTATTAGGAAAAAAAGGAAATGAGAATCATAGACTAAAACCAAAGCAAGGAGAAGGATGTAAATTAGGTAAGAAGAAAAATCAATGAAATCACTTAAATCCTCCAGTAAGATGTGATTCTTTGAGAAGTGAGAGGTCACAGGTGGCTCTGATGTCTACACACCAACACATTTGAAGTCAAGATGGTATGGAAGATGGCACAAGGAGAACTAGCGTCTTGGAAGGAGTTGATGCGGAGTCAAAGCATGCGTTTCCTGCTGCCCAACAGATGCCTCGGACACACCCAGCCACCTGTGTGTGACACCCACAGGGCCTCAGGGAAAGTGAAATAAGACAAGCAAGCAGGGCCTGGGCGGCAGGATCTTGATTCTTGGCCCTTGAGCAGAGGTGTCATTTCTTTAAATGGCGTGAAGAATTCTCAGACGCACTTCTTGGCCTTTACTTCTCTTCTTATTGAATTTCAAAATTTTGGTAACACAAAGTTTGTCACTTCACTTCCCATTGGTTTCTCCTGTTCCTCAATTTCTAAATGAAAAGCTTATTAGAAAGCAAGCAGCTTTCCTCTCCCCAGGATCCACTCTGAGCACGTGACTGCAATGGGAGGCCCTTGACTGGACTCTGCACGACACTTCTGAGGCCGAGTGGGGACGCTGAGGCCCAGAGCCAGCAGGATGGGTCATTTTTCTAGCTCTAAAGGGGAGAGTGTGTGTTTACGTGTGTGTGTGAGAGAGAGATGGGAGAGATCAACTCGGCTTCTTCTTTACTGGTGTAGATGTAGCCAACAAGGTTTAATTTTAGGACTTATTTCTGGGTGCGATTTCTTAATTTTATAGCTGGATGTGATCTAACTTAGGCAGCAGAGGTGACCTAAAGTAAACACAGCACTTTTCAGGGAGGCAGAGCAGACATGCAGGCACTACCCGCAAAGGATGAAGACATCTGAGCTGTTGGAAATAGTGAAATATAGTGAAATATCAGGGCACCACTTTTTCCTAATATACCAGGTGACAGCTGTCACCCCATTGTGCTTTGGGCCTGTGGCACAACCACAGGGCCAGTCCCTGTGCCTCACCCCTCGTGTCCTCTCCCTTTGTGTGCCGAAGAGCAGGCTGGAGCTCGGGCAGCAGGGAGACGGCCTGACAGCTGACTGGCCAGGTGCGTGCCTATTGGCTGCAGAGGCCAGGTTGAGCTCTATTTTCCTTTGTACATAAAGATAAGAGTCCAAGGGCCCCTTTCCGAAAGCAAACACGTTTAATTGGAACCACTGCCTCCCTATGGTTCACTGGATGGAATTTACAATGGTGTTTACCCTTTTCCGCAAAAGTCGCAAATGAATCAATCCTGATAGGAAATATAAATCTAGGACATATAAATCCCCAGCAGATGCACTTTCCACTGCACAGGGAAGGACTCGCCGAGAAGGCCACTGCATCTCTGGAGTGCTTTGCCCAGAAGTGAGAGCAACGAGCCCTTATCAGTTGAGGAGAAGCAACTTTAGCTACTAGCAAAGCAAGTCTTTGCATGTGCCAGCTTCTACCTGGCCCCTCTTAGCCATGGGGAATTTAGACAAAACTTCAGGAATGTTTTACAGGACAGCTGGGTGCAAAGCAGAGAAACTGCCTTAATCTTTGCAAAACCAACAAAGATAAGCAATAGACTTAACTGGGCTAAAATTAGCCAACACACAGCCACACAATGCCCTGGCGACCATTGCCCAGGCGCTGACCGCTGCATGGCACTGTGCAAGTATGCTGACAATGTTTAACAGACCATCTGTCTTGTAGCTGTCCCACTGGACAGGAGCTTTGTGTAACCCTGGCCCTGTCCAGCATGGCTGCCGTCTGGTCCCCGGCAAGTGGACTCTACCCACACCTGGTCATAATTTCGTAACTCTCTGGGTCACTGTCTGTCCTCCTGCAGAGTGGCTTCTGGCCCTGGCGATTGTTAAAAGGGGGCCATGGATTTGAGTCCATCCACTTGCTACTTTCCAGAGCACTGTGTGTGTCAAAACTACCTTTTTTTCTTTTTTCTTTTTGACACAGAGTCTCATGATGTTGCCCTCGGTAGAGTGCCGTGGCATCACAGCTCAAGGCAACTTCAAACTCTTGACCTTAAGTGATTGATTCTCTTGCCTCAGCCTCCCGAGTAGCTGGGACTACAGGCGCCTGTCACAACGCCCAGCTATTTTTTATTGCATTTGTCATTGTTGTTTAGCTGGCCCAGGTCAGGTTTGAAACTGTCACCCTCGGTGTATGTGGCTGGCACCGTAACCACTGTGCTACAGGTGCCAAGTCAAAGCCTACCTTTTTTAAAGCTTCTTTTTAGAGAAATTTCAATATTCACTCAAATGTGGCTGCAGTTGATTTTATTTTTTCTTGGTTAGCTCTCAAATTAGAAACCTCTCTCTCTTGCTCTTTTTTTTTCAGATCTACTTTTTATACCTCAGTGGCCTAAATTCACCAATATCAGGAGTTTACTGATTATGCTACATGGAACTATTTGGATTTCCAGTTTTCATAGATGGGAAACTGTCAAATATTGGCATTTTCACATGGTTTAACATCTATATTTTCTGGTAGAGGGGCCCACTTTATTTTGGAAATGTCAGAGGATAACAAAACCAATACACGGATTTCATTTTTTTAAGTGTTTTTTTAAGAGAATAAAACAAAATTCTCTTTTAAGAATTTACTTCTCTTTTCTCTTGCTCTGCTGTTTCTTTTCTTTTTTTTTTTTATTTTTTGAGACAGAGTCTCACTATTTCACCCTAGGTAGAGTGCTGTGGTGTCACAGCTCACAGCAACCTCTAACTCCTGAGCTTAAGCAATTCTCTTGCCTCAGCCTCCCAAGTAGCTGGGATCACAGGCACCCACCACAAAGCCCGGCTATTTTGTTTGTTTGTTTTTGCAGTTGTCATTGTTGTTTCGCGGTCCCGGGCCAGGTTTAAACCTGCCAGCGCCATAACCCCTGAACAATGGGCGCCGAGCCAGCGCTGCCATTTCTGACTCTCAACTACTCTCTTTCCCACTCAGGGGTCAGATGTCCCCATCTTCTTTTTCTGGATGTCACGATGTTAATTAATGTGGGTTATCTCAACCACACCTCACAGTGGTAGCCACAGGGATCTGCTTGGCCTCCGAAGCTGTGCCCGAAACTCACCCTAAATCCCTGCCCATCAGATAGGAACCTGAGCCGCTGCCGCTGTCACTGCCTGAGTCACCACCTTGCTGCCTTATCTTGGCCTCCCTGGGACTTTCAGGACACAAATTTCCTTATCTATCCAAGGAGTTGGTCTTGACCAGTGGCAAACACTGAGTGAGATGTGTAGGGAGACTCCAAGACATGCCGACCGTAAAGCTGAGATCAGCCCCGTGTTCAGAGGCTGGTGCCACATGAGTCTGTTCCCTGTCTTGGCACCAGAGCTCTGTGTGACCATCTGTCCGTGTCCCCTCATTACCGTGGGCATGTCCTAGACACAATTCTGTCTCCAGAGCAGACTGACCTCATTGAAGGAATGCACAGACCCATGTTTTCTTTGGAAAACAAAACATTCACCGTGAAAACAGCAGCACAACACATTTTGTCCTTAAGTTTAGATTTTCACTGAAGCCAGGAATTAAAGCCAAGATGGGATGGGAGAGTCTCTTTCAGATTTTAACTCTCCACATTTCTGGGGAAAGGGAAACATTCATTGTGGGAGTGTTGTGGCAGGTTGGTGGTCAAAAGCTCCTCTGTGGCTGCAAGTGGTGATGTCTCCCTCAGTGGCAGCCGCCTTTCTAAAGAGAGTCATTGCCACCAGACAGAGCAGGCGAGGGGAATAAGAAAGAGGGCTTGACTCCTGGCAGTGGGGGATGACGTCCAGGAGCCCAGAGGGTGGAGATGCCAGGCTTTGTGGAGTTGGAAGAAAGAACACCTTTCAAGGCCGAAGTCCCTCTTGTGGGCCTGAGTCCCATGAGCCTTGGCAGGGCCAGAGCAGTGAAGTGTGTCCCAGCCCAGGGGCAGGTAGTGCGGTGAGACCCCAGACACAGAAAGCAGGTGGGAGACCTGGGCTCAGGCCAGGGAGATGCAGAGTCTCCGGCTCCAAAACACATCCACAAAGAAACAAATCTAAGCAATTCTTGCTCTGAAGCCTGGAGTTTCTGTCCCCTGTCTCAGGATCAGTGGCGATTCTCAATTTTGGTCTCAACTTAGAGCTACCTGGCTTATAAAAACCTCCAAGTTGAGGCCAATTAATTCAGAGCCAGTTTATGTGGGACTTGAGTATCAGTAGTTGACATTCCACAGGTGATTCAAATTGGAAGCTACATTTGAGAAAAGTAGAATTTTAGGTTTAAAATAGCACGTTTTTAAAGTACTTATTTCATTGTTTTTGTTATAAAGAAACACGGGTGCACTGGAGGAGTTTGGAGGAAATGCAGGTAAAGCGGGACGATGGTGCCCTTTGCTGCTTGTGGCCTTCTGGCTCCCACAGCTGACGGAGCCCCTTCTGTTTGGGGGCTCCACTCCTAAAGGACAGATGCCCCTGGCAGCCCGGGCCAGGCTGTGTGCTACAGATGAAGGCCGCGAGCATATTCTGTGTCCTCGGCTGAGGCACGGCCAGGGCTGCACTCAATAAATGTTTACAAGATGAGTGAATGGAAGCAGGAAGGCATGAATTCATGAAAAGGAGCCCAAGACACAGTCCCTGCCCTCTAGGAACTTACAAAGGGGCGGTTGAATAGGCATTACAATGACAATAATCGGGCGGCCTTAACAGTTCCTTCACTGGTGGCTCTGTGTGTCTGCGCAGGCAGCCCTGCAGCCCGGGAAACCAGGGGAGGGTTCTGAAAGCTCCGCTTGGTAGCTGTGGCCTCTCTTACCTTTATTAATGCCTGTGAAGCGCCGTTCCACTGCCTCCTTCTCAATAAAACACGGAATGGGAGCAAAGCGAAGCTGGGGGTGCCAGGCCCACCTGGGCCATCACAGCGGCGACCTGAGAGGGAAGCCCAGCCTCTCCAAGGCTGTCATGCCGCTGAGGATTCGCAGCTTGTTTGTTTGATAAGAGTTCTCCGGTCCTTCAGCCTACAGATAAATGAAGCGGTTGATAAGCCCTCAGATCCTCTCAATGAGAGCTTCCTCCTCTGAGAGTGCAGTTGGAGGGGAGGAGAGGGGAGAGCCCGGCTTGTCTGATCATCCACCATCCACAGGATCTTAGGTGCCGGTAGAACTTCCCAGAGCTGCAAAGCAGCCCGCAGTGCTTGTTCTGTTTTTTTCACCCAGAGGTAGAAATTCAGCAATGGAGGTCCCGATGTACCTTCTGCTCCTCAGGCGGCTCTGGCCTCCTTCCCCTCCCAGGGCTGAGGGCATGTGGGAGCCTCATCACAGAGCCAGACCCCAGGGTCCCACCCCCATGGCTGGACCTGGACCTTTCCTGCTCATGTCCCAGGAAAGCGGACAGCTGCAGGAGCCAGCAGGTGCCAGATTCCTACAAAGACACCAAAGAACCCTTTACCCAGGCAGCTGTCATGGCCCCTGCTGCTATTTTGATTCTTCCTCTCTTTCTCCTCTGGGAGGCATCTCTCTTTCCTGATCAGAAGGAAAATGGCCTTTTCCATCCTGGCACATTCTACTATTGTTTTTGTCGTTCTAAATCAAATGCATGTTGGTGGCCTTAGGTTGGCGAGTTGGTGACACACTGAGGTGTGGATGTTGACCCAGCCTGCCAGGCTAGGGCCCTTGCTCTGGTGAGTGCTGCCTTTCTTGCCCTCTGAGTCCTCAGGGAGGGCGTCCCCAGCATGGAGACCTGTGGCTGGACCTGGCCCAGGGAAGCTGGGCCAGGGCCAGTGTATCTCTGTGACATTTGAAGAGTTGGTATCTCATTTAATCTTTTTTAAAAAAAATTGTGTTTATACACACACACACATGCACACACACATTTTGTGGTCAGCCATACCACAGAGCTTCTCTGTATTCTTTTGAGAAATGATTTCAAAATCTCAACTTGTGGGTGGCACCTGTGGCTCAAAGGAGTAGAATGCTGACCCCATATGCCGGAGGTGGAAGGTTCAAACCCAGCCCCGGCCAAAAATTGCAAAAAAAACCTCAACTTGTTTCTGAGCTTCTTGGGGAGACAGAAGCAGATTAAATAGAAGCACAAGGAGAGCACACTGGACACCTGCCATGGCTCTGCTGATTCCTGTGTCAGTGACTTACTGATTTTTCTCTTTGTGCCTCATTTTTCTCATCTGCAAAATGGGAAGATGGACTGTTCTTGTGGTTCTCAAACTTAAAAAAAAATGAACTGGTACATTTTCAAATAAATTCTTATGCACAGACCTCAAAAAGATCCAAAAGCAGATATTTTATTAGGAGATATCATTAGATGGTATACTAGCATTGATTATCATAAAGTGACACTTTATGGTACTTGATTTTATGATTTTATGGATAACATTTAAACCCAGCTTTTTTTTTTTCTCTTGAGACAATGTCTCACTCTGTTGCCCAGGCCTAGAGTATAGCGGTGCCATCATAGCTCACAGCAACCTCAAACTCCTGGGCTCAAACAATCCTCCTGCCTCAGCCTCCCAAGTATTATGTTTCCCCTCAAATAAGACCTACCCAAAAAATAAGCCCTAGCAGGATTTCTATGCATTTGTTAAATATAAGCCCTACCTTGATAATAAGACCTACTGATGGATTTTGGTGCGGAAAGGAAGACATCCCTGAAAATAAGCCCTAGTGTGTCTTACTGAGAAAAAATAAATATAAGACAGTGTCTTATTTTTGGGGAAACACAGTAGCTAGAACTATAGCTGCATAGCACCAGGCCTGGCTAATTTTTTAATTTTCTGTAGAGATAGGGCTTACTATGTCACTCAGGCTGGTCTCCAACTCCTGGCTGTAAGTGATCCTTCCACCTCGGCTTTCCTGAGTGTTAGAGTTGCAGCTGTGAGCCACAGTACCTGACTGATGTAGTTTTTATTGTATAAAAAGTGAAGTTGTGGGTTGTAGACATTTGGAAATCATATCAAATTCAGTATATGTGTACAGTTTTTAAAAATAATTTTTACCAAATAATAATTTGGATAAAATTCTGATTCACAGAGCTGAGCAGTTACAAGTGACACCTTTTGAAGAACAATCTCTCTGGGGTCTCGACATCTTCCTCAGTGGCCAGGGAAGGGCAGGGGAGCTGTATCCTGAGGCTGCCAATGAAACACCCACCTGATGGATCCAGGAGAGCGTCCTAACTTAGTGGAGTGTGCATGCTGTTTGCAATTGTAGTTTTAAAGTAATTTCTAGAATATAAAAATATTTTAAGGAAATGTTTTCTGGCCCCTAAAACACATGCCAGGAAAGCAAGATCAACAGGGAGTTGTTAAAGCCCCAAGCTGTCCTCAATAGCTGGTCTGGACAGTAAACACCTGGATGGAAATTGGAACATACTTGATTTGAGTTTGATACTTCATCTTTACAGTAAGTATGAAACATTAAGATGAGTGAACTGCTTTGTTTTTAACCTCAAGTTCTTAGGGGTCATTAACGTAGCTGGTGTGGATTCACTTCTGATGATTCTCCTGCTCTGCAACAGGTCAGGCAGAAATAACTCCATTCACTGTCATCTTCCCCTGGACTCTCGCCTTTCCTCACACTATCGGGAAAGGAAACTTTTAATCAAATAGCACTACTGGGTGTTCTCACCCCCAGATGCCCGGAGTGGTGGCCTGGCTCCAGAACGCTGGGCTCAGCGCTGTTGACCCTGCTTTGCTCCTGCCCGGCCTCCTTGGTGACACTTTCATTTTCAGTTATCTGGAACAAAGGGCACCATGCCATTTAGAGATCGAGTGGCATTGCTGGCTCTGTCAGAGAGCGACACTGTCCACACGGCTGAGGGTGGGCAAGGCGCAAGAAGCAGCTC
>NW_003852531.1:4520111-4525149 GCF_000181295.1 Otolemur garnettii | reverse complement strand
CACTCCTGTGAACCCTGCTCCGTACATTAGGAGAGCGCTCAGTCCTGCTGGGCTGCTCTGGGGGAGGTGGCACCTGCCAGCTCTGTTGCTTGTCTAGTTCGGGTCCCCACCTGCTTGTCTGAGTGTGAACATCTTTTTGCACCAACTGTCAAGATACTTGTTTTTTGCCAAATGAATACTGGAACTCCAGCCAAATCCTGCACCAGCTGCTTCTGGAAAGAAATAGCCATTTTTCTAATGCTGGAGGAGAAATGGAAAGGGTTGCACACCTGAGACAGAACATTGCATTCTCTCTCAGGGTCATTTCAGAGACTTCTTAGGGGTTAGTTTAACCACTTTCATGTCTTGCTAACCTACTGCAGAATTCACAAGCTGCAGCTCTGCTGTGCTCAGAACAGATGGCGCCTGAGGGGTCTGATTACTCTGTGGAAGCGTGGCTCATCCAGGATGTGTCCTCACAGAGGACTCGGAGGGGGTTTCCTCCCTAAGAGAACTGTTAGCTCGTTTAGTGGAGACGGCTTAGCCCTGCTCAGGAGGCAGCTTCACTGTGTGCATGCACACCCAGGCACTCAAACTGTGGGTGCGGACACCAGCCAGGTAGGAAAAGGCTGTGGCACTGGGGACGAAACTTGCAGACTAACAGTCTGTCAAGATACCAGCACGTTTTCTAGGATTCCTTGCCCCTAAATTTCTGTGTACTGAAAAACAATAGGCTGTGTGACTTGTGGGCAGGTGGTTTCACATACCTGCTTGGTTTTTTTGTCTTTATTTGATGTTTTTGCAGTTTACCTCCAGCATATGGGGCCGGTGCCCTACTCCTTGAGACGCAGGAGCCACCTCATACCTGCTTGTTCAAAATCACTTGTGATGCTTTGAAGGTCACTGTAGGGTGAGTGCCACTCTGCAGAACTTTCTGTCTGATGGACACACTCTGTGCCTCCTGTGCTGGGCACACACCATCGTCACCAGCACGTGTGGCCAATGAGCAGAGGGCACTTGACGTGTGAGGCCTGAGCACCGGTGGATTCTGTTGTGGGGTTTTATAGTCATGGAGACCTGAAATTTCCTACCTTTTCAACAATACAAAATTTCTGGACAATGTCTATCTATACCACACCAGAACTCTGGCCCATGCCAGGGTTCCTATGTTGCTTTGAATCTGTACCCTTCCCAGCCCCAGCGTGGCCCTGCTCCTCAGTATCCCACAGAGGACCCTGTGCCTGGACCTCGGCTTCCCAAGCAAATCCCAAAGAGAAATGGCACTTTGAGCCTTGAGTTTTTCAGGCACAACTTAGTGCCTTAAAATTTCAGGATGGGATAATTAGAGTACTGCTTTTGTGCAAACTGGCCTATAAAACAAACCTGACTGTGTAGACAGTGGGGACTCCCTGAAAGGAACCCAGTGTCCTGGGGGTCAAGCCTGCACCACTTGGCTCCTGTCATCCGAGCCCCTCCCATCTCCCTGTGAGCTTCTGAAGGGCGAGGCCAGCTCCTGAGTGTCCCCAGTGTGTCTCGACCTTCCTCAAGTCCTATGCCTCTGTGGGGTCATGCCCTCTACCTGGGACCCCCTCCCATGCTCTTTGCTCCAACCCCAGTTTCCACCTCATTCCCGGCAAAGATGGACCGCTTGTTGTCAACACCATTTCCCTGTCCTGTGACGGGGGCTTCGGGATCCGCCCTGTGAGCCCGGCAGGCCCATCCAGGTGCATCGGTCCCTAACAGTTACCCCAGGCACCTACAGGGCAGATGTTGGTTGTTAAATCAATGGAAATTCTGAAGGCTGCCTGGGTCTCCTGAACAGAGTGGGGACGTTTCCTCACTCTCCCCACCCCCAACCCATCCCATCAAAGGAGAAGAAAGACTTCTTTGTTCTTCTGGGACAAACTTTCTTTTTTTTTTTTTTTAAATCTTGCTCAGCTTGCCCCCAATAAAGAGCTTATCTTCACTGCTTGTAGGAGATATTTTAATTCCTTCCTGTTTGCTGACCATTGCTCCTCAAGGCCCCTCTGTGCTCATCACAGGTAATGTGGCCGTCACCCAGGAGTGTGGGAGCCCATCTGTCACTAACGCACTATCTTTACAGCCACAACAGCTTGGGCACACCGGCTGCCAGACCCTGGGCGTCACTTCCAGCTCCACTTCAAGAGACTACACCCACCTTTTCCTCATCAGCCCCCTTCTTCCTGCCAGGGGAGGGGTCTTCTTGGTCATTTGATTTTCTGTCTCCTCTTTCTTCATGGCCCACTGGTCATCTCTCTGCCAAGTCCCCTTATGTTTCCTGTGAATTTGTGATCATTATTGTTTTAGAATGTTGTAACATTGCTTGACATTTATGAAGACACCCCGTACACACTGGTGTCAGAAACCATTAACCCCAGCCGGGAGTTACTGCTTTAAGCTTTAGTCACTGGTTCTGTTTTGCAATGGTTGATCACCCTGCAGTTTTCAGAAAATAAAGTGCTGAGGAATGTTTGGGCTTGTCTTGAGAAAGGATTCCTCCATTTAAAAAAATTTAGTGGCAAAAAACTGACAATGAAGCTTTCATTTCGAAAGATGATATAGCAGAATGAAATTACATCTTGAACCTGCTCTTTCCTGTTTCCTGAGAAGCCGGACATAAGGGCTACTCCCCTGGGCAGGGCCGGCACGAGTGCTCAAGGAGTGGGGCGAGAACTTTGCTCTGGTCAGTGGCTGGGGGAGAGGAGATTTGGAAGGTGGGGCTGGGAGATCAGAGAAGTGTCACCAACCAGTCAGTCTCAGGAGACAGTGCAGCTGCCGTGGAAGGGGCTGAGGCAGAGGTTGGGGAGAGGCCTGAGGGACGCCGCTTCCTCTGTGTAGACACCACCCTGGGTGTCCACAGCCACATGTCTTTTTTCCTGGTCAGCTGGGCCAAGACTGCAGAGGATAAGCTGGGCACAGTGCACCAGGCCCTTCTCCATCTGTCCATGAGAGGGTGGAGGATCTGCTTCCCTCTGCAACATGGAATCATGCAGGGTGGGGACTCTGGAAAGTAAGTTATTCCCAGGTAAACCCAGCCAGCACAGAACAAAGCGCCATGGACATGTCCAACCAGGAGCACTGTTGAGCCCGAACAGTGGAGCTGGGATGGGGGCCAGGGAAGAAGTGGGGACAGGGACAGGTGACAGCTGGGTGAGCAGCAAAGCAGGGGGGGAAATGGGAGAAATTCGGGGCTGAGGGGCAGTGCAGGGACAAGACCTGGGGGGAGCACGCTGAGGGTGGCAGGTGGGAGTCAGGTGCCTGTGTTGACCACAGGAGGTTTCATGGTGAGACACTTCTGAGCCTTTGTGGGGTTTGGCCACTGAGGGTTCCCCTCAGAATGGCAGGTCCCTCTTTGTGCCCTTGGTTTCCACATCTGAATTGTAAAGCCCACTTCCTAGCTTGTGAAGGCTGCCTATAGTATCTAGGCAGACTTGGGCGGCCATGACAATCATGTCCATTATCTTTGTGGTACTTAAAGAGGAAAGGTCAGCAATTTCCCAAGACCCACTGGCAAACTCAGAATTCAAACCCACATGTCCTGACTCCAAGTCCAGTGCTACTCAGAACAAAGGTGGCGGCAATCGCAGTGCTCTGCCTGGTGCTGCCTAAGGTTACCTGATCGTCACCCCATTTATAGGGTATGAGCTTCCCGCTGATTTGCTCCTGTTGAAAATATGCTATTGTGACTTTGTTTGGATTTTCCTCATAGTGTCCATTGCAAATGGCCAGTGACAGTGTCTGTGCAAGGGACAAAAGCTGGCCCGGGGCGGGGATAACAGTCTGGAATAAGCCCTCAAACCCCCAAATAAGGCTGAGGCTGGTGGAGCCTGGGTACCGGGCTCTGGGATGACAGACCCCAAGCAGGGAGTGTAGAGGCCCAGGTCCAAGTGTGATGGACAGTGATAGAGAGGGCAGCAAGGACTCCAGAGAGGGGAAGGAGAAGGCTCCATGGCACAGGAGATGGCAGAGAAGAGTTGGTAGATTGTGTTCACACCATTGTGTACAACTGGAGAATGAGGATGTCCAGTCACACACCCGTGGGGTTCAACAGGGGGAACTCTGAAGTTAGTTAGTGAAGCCTAGTGTTTAGAAATTCCATTCCTTATAACAATGAGGACATGGGGCACAGCTACAAGCTTGCTCCACTGAGCATGCTCAGCACCACGGGTGGGGAGAGGTACATGGGACGTGCCCAGAGAGGGTGGAAGAGCCGCTCAATTTGTACTGAGTCTTGCAGTGATCGAGGTTGGGGGACCAACCCAACACATTCCAGACAGGTGCAAAACCGGATTCTGTGCAAACCAAACAGTGCCATTTTATTGTTTAAGTCCAAAGAGTTCATGAAATTCTCCCCTCGCTCAGGTAAGAGTCTTCAGAGGGCCTTGTGTAGTAGAGAAGTCTTTTGGCTGCGGTAGCTCAGGTGATGTGATCATGGGGCTGGGGAGGTTAGTTTAGATTGGAAAGGGTAAACTTACGTTTAATGATATTTTTCCAAGCAAGCACTATGCTATGACAAATTTCAAACACAAAGGAAAGTTGGATGGATTGTTCAGTGAGCACCCAGGTGCCCACCACCCTGATTGTAAACCCTGAACACTCCCGCCTGCTGTGTGCTTGTCACACTCATTGCTCTCACATTCCCTCCGCCCTTTCTTTACTCTTTTTGTGCATTTCAGGGTAAGGTGAACACTTCCCTGCATATCACCCCATGCTTGCACTTTATTAGTAACTAGAGCTCAATATTGGTAGCAGCTCTTTAAGGTAAAATTTACATATGGTCATGCGGTGAGATGCACGGACCTCACATCTACCCTTTGCTGAGTTTTGACAAATGTAGACCCTAGGTAGACCAGTCCTCATCATGAACGTTCTGTCAGCCTCTTCTCATCTGACTCATGCCTCCTGCCCTTGTGTATGCTGCCAGTCCAATTTCCCACCACTGATCAGATTTTTGTACATTAGAACAGCGTTTTTCTTTTCTTTCTTTCTTTTTTTTTGAGACAGAGCCTCAAGCTATCCCCCTGGGTAGAGTGCTGTG
>NW_003852531.1:4509719-4519218 GCF_000181295.1 Otolemur garnettii | reverse complement strand
TTTTTTTTTTTTTTTAATAAGAGTAGAAATCTGATAATCTGTCTAAGATCCTAAGTGAAGCCAGGATACGGGGAGGGGTCCCTCTTCTGAAAGAGTGAGTCCCAAAGTCCATGGGCAAGGCTGTCCCCGTGCTGCACACCAGGACGCATCACGGCAGGCTGTGTCCAGGGAGCTCCTCTCCAGGGCTGGAGGGTGTATTCCCCAGCTGCTGAAGAACACTGCCTGGCCAAGGCCATGCTCCTTTCCAGGGTTTTATCATGCTGGTTCTAATCAACACTGAGATATAAACGCCAGGACTCCTCACCCCAAAAGGCAATCTCCCCAAAAGACAACCAGAAATCCCCATAGGGCCAGGGAGGGCCTTTTGGGCCACTATCTGCCCAATCTCTTTCTTCCCTTCCCTCTGACCGGGAGTTCCACCCCACTCCCTAATAAACCGCCTGATGGTTCCCATCTCAGCATCTGCTTCCTGTAGAATCCAGCCTGCAGTGTGTGTGGTTGAATCATCCTAAAAAGCCCATCAGAAGGGGCCACGCTAGTGACTGACACTCCTGCTCTCCGTGACTCCGAGGAGTAAGGATGGATAACTGGATACTCAGGGGAACTTGAACACCAGGAGAAGCACCATGTTAGCCCGTAAATCCGCTATGTGCCGTACACCTTTCTAGAACACAGGGGTGGGCCCCTTACCTGCTGAGAGGCTCGGGGACTGGGGGAGGGCGTGTGTGCCTGCAGGGTGGCGTGGCACGCTTGAGGCGAGCCCCTTCCCAGAGTTTCCCTCCTGCCTGTGCAGTGCACAGTTGACCTCACGTGGATTCTATGCCCCTCCCCTGTAAGTCCTTCTGACCCTGTGGCCTTGATTGAGTCACAGAGGATGTGGAAGAGACACATGCACGACCTTTCTGTGAGGAACAGGCAGAGAGGGAATCAGGGTTGTTAGAAGCAGAGCACAGTGTCTGTGTTTTCGCATTTCCCAGATGCATGGATTTTGTATTTTCACGATTTTTTTCATACCATCAAGATGCCCTCCCCCCATTCTGGAAAGCTGTTACTAACTTGATGTAGTGTCTTAAAATTTATACCATTTCAAGCTGAGGAAGGTGGGGGTTAGAGGGCAGAGGTCTGTAAACTAAGGTCCCCTAAGTACTAGGGGCTCTTAGGTGTTAGCAGGCTGGGGGATCCTCCACTGGGCTTGTTACCCGCCAGATGGTTACCCATGTCCTGGGCCTGCAGCATGGCTTCCAGTTGGAGTGGGTGTAGGAAGAGCTCGATGATCAGCACTTCCAATAAGTTTTGAGGAGGTGACGGTCATACTGCCGGTGCAAGGACCACACTTTGAGAACCACTGCTCTAAGGCATGAGCTGGATCAGTTGGATAGAATCTATAAAAATCACTTTGAACAAAGAGGCTTTAAGAATCAACACTACATGTGCAGCTAACACGAATAAACAAATGCATTTACTGCACTTTCAGTGTGACCACAGTCAGCCCACCTGAGCTCCCAGACTGTGGGGACAGTGACTGTCCAGTGAGGCACATGCAAGCCCTTTATGGTGGGAGCTGCCCAAGCTGCTAATGGCTGTCTTGTGCTGTCAAGTAAAGCCAAGGACGTCTGCTGCCCCTGGGTCCTGTGGACTTGTCTCTCCACGCTAGAGGATGCCCACATTGCCCACAGGCACGAGGAGGGACTGCAGCTCATCCACACAGTAGCATCTTTTTTTCTGCATTGAGGGTTGTCCATCACAGAGGTTGTGCTTACCAACTGCGCGGGTCTCAGTCAGCCCCATGCACGGGCCTCCTCTCTTCCAGCCGCTTCCCCTTCAGTGTAAGCCTTGAAGCTTTGCCGTATTATCCCCTCAGCCCATCAGAAGTTGCTTGCAGATGCCCTCCCACCCCACCATAGGGAAGGCTCCCAGGACTGAGGGTATTCTCTGACCAGAGAACATGCTCCAGTGGGTGGAGCAGTCAGAGCATGGGGAGCTGACCCCTCATAAGGGACCCTTCAGTGGTGAAGGGTGGGACAAATAACACAGGCCCCTTCCCCAGAGGGACACCCTGCAGTGGGGCACACAGGGGTCAGTGTGCTCCCTGCATGGCGGAGTCCAGTCACCCACCGTGGTGTCCCGATCATTAACACACTCTCGGTGGTTGCTCCCTCATCTTACCTCTCCTGTCCCTTGCTGAGTCCTGGGATCACCTTCCATATAAACTGCACTCAAACTCTTGACTTTGGGGCTGCCTTTCGGGTCTTCTAAACTAAGAGCCCAGGAAATGAGACTGTACTGACATACAGTCATCTTTCTGTCCTGATTTAATCTGCTTTAACAATTACAGGAGAATGTCGATAGGACTAACTTCAGTGTGTCACTGTCGATATCTTAACGTGACCTGCATTATCTGTCCCCAAATGGTCATTTAATTGCTGGTTATTCCAATGAGTGATTCAGATAATTTTGCCCCCAAAATAACAAAATACTTTTCTATTTTATCTATTTTGGGAGCATTGAAATATATTTGGTTGAATGCGTGCTTAGCCAGCAGCTTTACCTCCTTTCAAACCCAAAGGTTGTGTTCTAGACCCAGTGCACACGATGAGGAACAGAGGTGTGTTTTTAGTAGTATAGTCAACTCTAACCTTCTGTACCAGGGGATGGTTGATGAGACTGTGATCAAATGGAATACACAGGCCATTCAATTTGCTCATGCTTCCTGTATGAAGAGCACTTTAAAAACTCGAAGCTGATGACCCCCCAGAGCTGCTCATTATGTGAAAGCTGATAACATTATCTGGACTGGATGCTCCCCACATTCTAGCATGCAGGCCTCTGACATCACTGGCTTTCCTTTCCTCTGAAGGTGTCAGGTGTGAAGCAGAGCTCTGCAGGGTGTGAGCCCGGTGTGAAGCAGAGCTCTGCAGGGTGTGAGCCCGGTGTGAAGCAGAGCTCTGCAGGGTGTGAGCCCTGCAGCGTCTCTCCGCACAGCCTGCTTTCCTCTTGGCCTGTTTATTTGTGGTCCATGTGGCGTCTTCCAAGCTTCTTTCTGTGGCAGGAAGCATGTTGCATCCACCTTTGTTCCCTCTAGAACCAAGGGCTCTGTGGCACACAGTAGGTGCCCAATAATTTGAGGGAGAATGAACAATCTCCTTAAGAAGGAACCAGCCTGCAGATGCAGGAAGTGGCCTGCAGTGGTGAGCAGCGTGTCTGCCCTGGGACTGTGGTCACCCAGCTGGTGCCTTTGGGACTCTCCCCATCTGTCTGTTGTCACAGCTCCAAATGACCAAGTCACTCGGCCAACTTTCACTTCCTCATCTGTTAAAAAAAAAGATGGTAATAAAAGTTGTCATCACCCAGTGTGCTCTAGATGTTGTAAAACTCAATTGGATAATATCATTAAAGGTAATTTCCCTCTGGCCAGAGGGAGATGAGGGACATGAAGCTGTGCCCTGCCTTCAGCGTGGTCTTCACTCGCCTGGCCCATCATCAATAGTTAGCAGTTTTCATATATCTAATTCCTAGAAAAAAGCTCTGCTCTTTCATAACCCAAGACTTTAAAATTTCTGTCCTTCTATAAGTCACGTTTCAAAGACGCACTCTGCTTGCTTGTTTCCAACTGCCCGTGAAAGGTGGTGGCACTGTGGTCTAGACCTGCCGGGCCAGCTGGCGTTTTCCAGGCGGCTGCGGAGGCAGAATGAGGCTGAAGAGCGTTTCCAGCACGTTGGTGCAAATGCAGAAAGGCGGAGAGTAGGAAGGTCTCCTGCCCCGTGAAGGGCAGGACGCAGCGTCTCAGAGCCACATAAGGGAAGGGGTATCAGGGAGCTGTTCATGTGGCTCCCTCTCACCCCAACTCCAGTCACATTGACACTCGAGCTACGCATATTGCTAAGGCTATGCCGCTGGGGCTTTCCATGAACACAGAGAGCCGTGGGGTCACCCCTTCCAATCGCTCAGCGGAACTATCAGAATACGCTCATGGGGGGCTCTCTAAACTAAATTTTGGGAAGAAAACACCCCATTGCTGTTAGGCCAAAATCATCTACCCCTTGGTCTATATCCAAGCAAATAAAAAACATTCAGTTTAGCTTTGCGTTTTCCCCCCTGGTTTGGGGAAAGAAAACAAGGGGGGATTGTGGCCTTTTATAATCACACATTTCTAATACTTGCTTTGCTGGACTCACACAGATAACTTGCAGAAGCCTGCAGGGTTCCAGGTTGGGGCGGGGGTGTTCAATCAGAACAAGGCCAGAAGAAGTGGGGGGCACCCTGGGGTGGGCAGGAGGCAGGCAGGACTCAGGTGCGGGCCCAGGTCTGCCAGTGGGTGCTGGAGGGAGCCCGGAGCCGGCCTCATTAGTACCTGGCTCTGCCTGCAGCCGGCTGACGGCAAATACAGGCTATCAAAGCCCTGTCAGCACTCCTGAATGGGACAAAGAAAAGGCGCATTAATGATTAACTCTGCTAAAAGCTCCGGCTTTTGTCTTCCCGTGGTGCCTGGCCTATCTGGCTGCCATGTGACCGGCCAGGCCATTTTCTCGCAGATTGGGGAAAGCTAGTGAGCAAACACAGGTGGTTCCGCGTTGGCCACGCTGTCAGGGACAACCGCGGACAGCACCAGCTATGCCTGGTGCAATGAGCTGCTCTGTTTGCCTCCAGCTCTGCTTCCTGGTGCTCTTGCTCTCGGAGTTGAATGTCACTTCGCACTCATTTCCAACTATTCACAGGAGGCGCTAAAGGGGGAAAGGTCCCTCTGTGCAAAAATGGGCAAAGGAGGCACATCACATCATGCTCTTTGAACTCTGCAGTAACGTTTGGTGACCAAATGCAAAGGCCGGGTAAACTAATTAAAACCTCTCCAGTCTTTAACTCTCTGCAAAAGCAAATTTATTCTTCTCAAAGGGAATTATTTTAGTGATCCTGGCCAAATATGCCAGCCGTGACAATGACGTCATACACACGCCAGCTCAGCACCCTGGAAGGACCTGGCTTTGAAAGTCGGCAATGGCACCTGGTGCCCACTGATAGTAGAACGAGGCTAGGATGCCCTTCCAAGTCTGACCTTGCCGAGTCCCGGTTCAGAGTCAAGGTCCCTCTAGTGGCATTATTTGTTTAAATGCATTTCTTCCTTGGCCTACATCAGACAGACCTTCTTTTTCCTGTTCAAATATTTATATGTGTGTATTATTGCACGCGGCTTCAACTGCTCCCAATCACACCAGCAGCCATAAAGCACAGATTATCAGCACGAGGTGATAAAGGCCCTTTGAGTCAACACCAGAAATGAACAGAAAATGAAATAAAGTTATAAAAAGAGGACAGCATAAATGTCTGTAAAGAGTACGTCTGTCTGGAGATATTCAAGCAATTAGTTACACCAGGAAAGTCATCTCATCCAAACTAAAGTGTCGCTGAGATGATTTACAGTGTTTGGCATTTAAATATAACATCCTGCTGCATTCCTGGTTAGAAAGGCCGGCAGGCTATGAGGGCCAGTGTAGTGCCTTCCACCCTCATATGGTTCAGAGTTAGTGTCAGCTCCAGGCCCTGCCCAGTGGTGGCAACCACAGAATAAACCAGGGCACCCCCAAGCTCCACCAGCCTGCTGGGGCTTTGTAATTTCTCAGCGCTGCTTGTGTGGGGGTTGTGGTTGTGCTTATTCTGTTTATTCTTTCTGGCTCCTCCCTTCTGATTTTTGTGAGAGGAGAGTGGTGTGGTTATAGATCCCAGTTGCAGAGGAGACTTGTTTCCCCTGAGTACCAGCACCTGAGTGTGGATTGTATTTTAGCTGGTAACTGTGGGGTTGTTTTTTCCAGGGGGTACTGATAAGTCATTGGCTTTCCCTTGCCAGGGCTCATAGGCAGTGAAATCACTCTTACCTGAATTACTTTGAACTGTTATAAACATTATAGTTAAATAAAAACCCTCTATTCATTCATTTATTTCAAACCAGAAATAAACAATTAAGAGGAACTATAGCTGAACTAAAACCTCACCCTTTGGTTTATGTCCACGGCCCCTCCCTCACGCTGGCCTTTATGTTATGTTATAAACATAATATAATATATTATTTGGCTTATTTGTTGCCCCAGGGTGACTTGGTCTCAGCCTAGCTCACAACAACCTCAAACTCCTGAGTTCAAGCAATCCTCCTGCCTCAGACCCCTGAGTAGCTGGGACTCTAGGCATCCACCACAATGCCTGGCTAAATTTTCTATTTTTAGTAGAGCCAGGGTCTCGCTCTTGCTCAGGCTGATCTCCAACTCCTGAGCTCAAAGGATACTCCCACTTTGGCCTCCCAGAGTGCTAGGATTACAGGTATTAGCCACCACACCCAACCCTTTTTATGTTATTGATGAAATCGAAAGTTATTTCTATAAGACCAACATGTTGAAGAACCTTTAGCTAGACAACAAAGAAAAGCCGCACACTACCACCCACCAACAGGACCCGGTGAACGTTTCCAGATCACCCCACCCAACAGCAACAGAATGCTCATTCTTTTCAAGTGCCTATGGAACAATCCTGTACCAATTTTAACCACATCCTGAGCCATAAAACAGATCCCCCCAAATTTATAAGAATTGGAAGACACACTTTTGAGTAACTTAGTGTTCTCTTGTGAAGCAACATCCCACATTAGAGGCAAGGTCAACAGGTGTAATTGCCATGTTTGGGGAACTAAAAGTCTTCATGAGTCTGTTGAACAAGAAAGAGATTCTCCCAAAGTTAATGTGTGGTGTGCTTTGGGAAAAAGTCGAGTCATGGGGCCGTTCTTTCCTGAAGGGAGTATTGTTAATGGCGATAGCTATTAAGAAATGCTGCAAAATTACTTTATCCTCAGCTTGAACAATTGGGACTGATAGAGAATACAGTGTTTGCTCTCTGTGTTAGACCGTTTCCACACGAGAAATTCCCTAACAGGGGCAGCACCTGTAGCTCAAAGGAGTAGGGTGCTGGACCCATACATATACCAGAGGTGGTGTGTTCAAACCCCGGCCCTGGCCAAAAATTGAAAAAGAAAAAAAAGAGAGAGAGAGAGAGAAATTCCCTAACAGATGGATTAGGAGATGTGGACCATTTTCCTGGCCTCCACGTTCGCCAGAGTGGACTCCATTGGGTTTCTTTTTATGGGGACATGTGAAAACTAATATTCATTCAACCAAACCTCCATCTTTAGGAGACTTGCAAGCTAGGATAACTGATGTGATTGTTGGTATTACTGAAAATCAGCTTGAAAATGTTTTCCTAGAACTACAGAATCCTATTACCCTTTGTGTTGGTAATGATGGTGGATGTGTTGAAAATTAACAAGAACAATAAAAAATGTGTTTCTTCTTTCTAATCCTTAAAAAGAAGAATTGAAATCACACAGTGTGTTCTCTCATTACGATAGAATAGAAACTAATAACAGCAATGTAGCAGGAAAATCTCCAGATATTTGAAAAGAATACAACACACGTTTAAATAATACACAGGTCAAAGAGGACGTTTCAAGTTACAAAAATTGAGCAGAATGAAAAGGAAACACAACATGTCAGCATTTGTGGCACATAGTGACAGCAGCGCTGAGAAGGCCTTTTATGGCACTAATATGCACATCAGAAAAAAAAAGATCTCGGGTCAAGAATGCAAGCTCCTTCCTCAAGAACCAGAAACAGAGGAACAACTAAATCCAAAGCAAGCAGAAAAGAGAAACTAGGGAAGATGTGAACAGAATTCGATGAAAGTAAAAACAGAAAGGAATAGAGAAATCTGTGGAACAAAGGGGTGGTTTTTAAAATGACCAAGAAATAAACTTCTACCAAGATTGACAAAGAAAAAAGAAGATACAAATTACCAAGGTCAGGACTAAAGTAGGACACGCCATTGTAGACTACGCACAGAATAAAAGACACAAAATAAATAGTACAAACAACTCTACAAACATAATTTTGACAACTTAAATGAAGATGACAAATTTCTGGAAAAATGCAAAATACCATAATTCCTCCAATATGCAACAGATAATTTAAATAGTCCAATAACCATGAAAGAAATTGACATTTTATTTTTATTTTTTTTTATGAGTCAGAGTCTCACTTTGTCACTCCCAGGTAGACTGCCGTAGTGTCATGGCTCACAGCAACCTCAAACTCTCGGGTTCAAGGGATTCTTTTGCCTCAGCCTCCCAAGTAGGTGGGACTATACCTACCCTAATACCCAGCTATTTTTAGAAATGAGGTCTTGCTCTGGCTCAGGCTGGCCTGAACATGTGAACTCAGGCCATCCACCTGCCTTGGCCTCCCAGAATGCTGAGATTACTGGTGTGAGCCACCACACTTGGCCCAGAAATTTTAATTTACTAACTCTCCAAAAGAGACATCTCCAGTCCCAGATGGTTTCACTGGAGAATGCTACCAAAGGCATAAAATAGAATTAACACTAATTTTACACAATCTCTTCCAGAAAACAAAAGAGTGAAACACTTCCCAGTTTACTTAATTAAGCTGATATTTTCATGACACCAGAACCAGATAAGAACATTTGAAAAAGAAAATTATCAACCAATATTCTTTAAAAATAGAGACCAAAAATTTTGAACAAATCATTAGTAATTAGAATACAGTAATGTAGAAAAGAGTTACATATATTTCACCCTTACCAAATGGAATTTATTCTCAATATGTAAGACTTAGTCAATATTGAACATTAATCAATGTAATTCACCATATTAACAGGCTAAAGAAGACAAATCACATTATCGTATCAACCTATTGAAAAAATAGCACTTGGCAAAATTCAACATCATTTTATGATTTTAAAAAACCTCAGAAAGAAAGGAATAGAGGGTATACCTTCAACATGACAAAGGTCATTTACAGAAATCTGCACTGCACCTTTAACGGTGGGACACTGAGGAATCCCTTCCCCAAGATTAGGAATAAGGCAAGAACGTCCTTTCTCACTACTCTTAGTCAATGTAGTGCTGGAACTTTCAGCTGGTGCAATAGGCAAGAAAAGTAAATAAAATACATACTGATTAGAAAAGAAGAAATAATACTGACCTTATTTGCAGATGACATGATTGTCTATATATAGAAAATCTCAAGGGATGTAGAGAAATCTCTTAGAACTAATAAGTGAGTTCAAGCAAAAACTAATTATATTTCTCTATATTAGCAGTGAAAATGTGAACACCAAAATTAAAATACCATTTATAGTTGCTCAGAAAAGAAATGCTTAGGTATAAATCTAACAAAACACGTACAAGACTTTTATGCTGCCAATTACACAGTGCTGATGAAAGATCAGGGGATCCTCAACTCGGGAGGCTGTCAGGAAGCAGAATGGTCACAGAGTGAGATGTGGAGTCCACAGTAGGAGGACAGGGTTGTTAGCACGTGGCACTGCCCAAGTACAGAAACCCAACTAAAATGTCTACATTAATGGCTTGGAAGATAGCTGCAAATAAACCTTCCATTTTTTAAAGTTTCTTTTCCTTAAATTTTTTTTTTTTTTTTTTTTTTTT
>NW_003852531.1:4498747-4509405 GCF_000181295.1 Otolemur garnettii | reverse complement strand
AACTGACAATATTGAATTTATTTGCAGTATATAAAAGACATGATAAAGTGTTTAATATTGAAGACTGCCTCAGTTCCTACCTAAAAATGGGTGGTGGTTAAATCAGAAAGAAATGGCTAAACATGTAGGATTCCTTCCCAGCTCCTTTTCTGATCTTTGTTTGTTGGCAATTGTGAATGATGCTGATTTTGAGTTTAAAAACTGGTGAGCTACAGAAATAGAGAACACGGACCACCAGGAAGACTCAACATCACAAAGTTGTCACCCCCAGCGTCACACGCAGGTTTAGTAAAGTTCCTTCGGAAATCTTCAGATGTAAACAAGAGTTTCTAAAATGTATAGGAAAAGGGAAAGGAACTAAAAACAATTTTGGAAAAGAAGAGTAAGGAGGGAGAAGTCAGTTCATCAGATTTCAAGACTGACTTACCATTACTTACGTTACTCACTTGTGTAGATTCAGTGGCCAGGACTCCACAGAACGGACAGAGGCAGGGACACACAGACCCCTGGGACAGAGCAGAGAACCTGGAGATAAACCCGCGTGACCGCACCCCCAAACTGTTGCACAAGTGTTCCGAAAGAAGTTGAATACCCCGGAGGAATGAAGTCTGTACACAAATGTTAATGCAGTTTTATTCATCATAGCCAAAAACTACAGCAACACAGGCATCCTTTGAAGAGTCAATGTTAAATAAAATGAGGTACATTCATATGATGAAATATTACTTAGCAATAAAAAGGAATGAAATATTGATACATATGATAACCCAGATGAATTCCAGAGAATTATGCTGAAGGGAAAAATTTCAGCCTCCAATGATTGAGCACTGTGTGATTCTGTCTCTGTGCCAGTTTGGAGATGATCAAATTACAAACAGGGAGGGCAGGTGAGTGGTTGCTAGTGGTAATGGAGAGGGCAGGGTGAGAAAGATGGGCTTGTCTGAGAGGCCAGCAGGGGGGACTTGTGGTGTGGGAATGTTTTAAGTCTTAAGTCCATCAGTGTCAATGTCCTGTTGGGATGTAGTACAATATCCCAATTGTATAAGTATTATACAATTATTTTATAAGAAACCAGATAAAAGGTACATTGAATTTACTTGTACTGTTTCTTACAATTGTATATGAATCTACAATTCTCTCAAATGAAAAAAAAAAACATTGGCCAAGTTTTTTTAAGGAGATATTTTTAAGTCTTTAAGCCAGAAAATATCTGCAATAAAATGTGATAAAACTCCCACCAACCTTCCTAATGTCACAGCTGACTCTCTGGGGCTCACAGGGCCCCCAGGGCCTGCCTTCACATCACCTCCATTAAAGGCTTACTCCAGAACCAAATCAGATGACAAAAATAGTTAAATTTAATGTCATGATAATTTGTTGGGAAAAAACAACAGGTTAGTCACAGTCTAACCATGAATTAACCTCTTTAGATTTAACTTATAAAACAGCCTTTATGGGATGCATAATCATAATTTTAAAATAGGAATAATTCAGCTCACCAGTTTTTAAACTCAAAATCAGCATTATTCGCTACAGAAAAAAAATGTCAACACAAACAGAGTATTAGAGAAGGAGCTGGGAGTGAATTGTACATATTTACCTATTTCTTTCTGATTTAAAGGCCACCCATTTTTAGGTAGGAACTGAGGCAGTCTTCAATATTAAACACTTCCTTATGCCATTTGTATATTGCAAATAAATCCAATATTGTTGGTTTCTTTCTAGCCCTGCCAATATATCTATGGCAAAAAGAGAAAAAAAAAATGAAAGAAAAGAAAACTTTAAAAAGGTTTATTTGCAGGTGTTTCCAAGCCATTAATGCTGACATTTTAGTTGGGTTTCTGTACTTGGGCAGTGCCACGTGCTAACAACCTTGCCATCCTACTGTGGACTCCACATCTCACTCTGTGACCATTCTGCTTCCTGAGGGCCTCCGGAGTTGAGGATCTCCTGATCTCAAACCAGCCCTGGAGCGTGGTCACTGGCCTCTCTTTGCCCCGGGTCTGCGCCTTCTCCCAGCTCCCAGCTGCCTCAGAGGCACAGTAGCACTCGGGCCTTCTGAGCCCCACAAAGGTTTAAGTTCCCAAGGGGAGCCTCCTCCCTTTGTAAGGGTGTGAGGAGGGAAGTGATATGCTGTTAATCAATACGCCCAGTGATAAATGTTTATCTTGAGCAGAAACCAAACAGAGGCAGGTTAGCGAGCCCTTTATTGCCTGCATGTGGTCGGAGCTGCAGCTGGAGACTTTTCCAGGTCATCTGGCAGAAAAGTTTAGCAACCAGTTTTTTGTTTTTTTTTTTTGCTGGAGTGCTGAGAATAGGCTGGAAAAAAATTTTCCAAGCCTAGTTTTTCGCATTTATTTACTGTAAAATCTTCATTAAAGTGTGTGTGTGTGTGTGTGTGTGTGGTTTTTCCAAAGGCATAGAACCAACATTGGACAACAGTGTCAGGGTTAGACCCCAAACACTCAACTTGCATGTAAGTGAGGGAGGAGGAGTGAGAGGGATTGATTTAAGACTAGCAGGAGTCTCAGCAAAGCTCTCCTCTCCCTGCCCTTTGGGCTTCTTGTCAAGCGGTGGCTCTCAAACTTTAAAGGACTCCTCCTTGTCCTCTGGGGAGCTGGTTAAACACAGCACAGATGGCCGGGTCGGATTCAGTTAGGTCTGGGCTAAGATCCAAGACCATTTGACCATTTACAACAAGTTCCCAGCTAATGCTGATGCTCTCGGCTGAGGAACTCCACTTTGAGAACTGTGGCAGTAAGGCACGGCTGCTTTCCAACCATGGGTTGCCCGATGGGGAGCATGACACAACACTTGGTGGCAACTGGAGGAACCGTGCAGGGGCAATGACTCGAAACCCACAGACACGAACCCAGGCAGCTGGCTGTGACCTGAAGGAACAAGTCTGACTGTCACAAGACAAACAAGCGGCCACCATGCAAGGAGGCTGTTTCAAATGTTCCTTCTGAAGATTTCTCCAACGTTATAACGTTCATGAAGAAAGCCAAAGTCATTTCCTTGACCACTTGGGCAGGTAAGTTCTACCTCAGCCAGAGGCATACAAGAAGTGATCAGGAAAGGTGTCAGAAGCTGGCAGCGTGACCTTATAAACTTAGTAAATTCAATCACCCTTGAGAATTTGTGTCATCACCCTCATGCTGAATATCAGGGACTCTGCTAGGGTCATTCTGTCTGAGTGTGGCAGAACAGAGGCACAGAACAGAGGCACACTCTGATAACGGGTCCCCACCCTTCTGGCTGTTCATATACTCCTTAAATATTATAATCACCCAGTGGGCATCGGCTCCCACCAAGAAGGATTCCTATGGTGAGAGAGAAGACCAGAGCCAGCCTCCATCAGAAAACGGGGAGGCAGGTACCGACAAGTGTGCCAGGACCAAGCACCACATCATAGGAACTGGTGGAGAGTGGGAGAGATGTGATTGAAGAGTGACCTGGTACAGTTCACACCAGGTCTTTGGCTGGTTCTTCTCCCTGCCAAGCAGCTTTGCAGATGGATATCAGCAGGCACAAGATTTGTTAGGAAGTGTTCTTGGAGTCAGTAGTTACGGAGGGTGAGGAGGCAGGGTTGGGCGGTGAAGGAGACTTTGAGTGGCAATGCAGGCCGAGAAAGCCACAGCCCACCTCTTGCCCACAGTGCTGCAGGGTCATCCCCCCTCTGTCCTTGGGAGGGCGACAGGGGAGCCCCTATGCTCCCATATGGTTGGGTCTTGGGTGTGGGGGTCTCAGGAAGAGAAGGCATCTTGAGACAAATTAAACAATCTATTACAGAATTGGTCCCGTGAAAGGGATCCATCGTTGGCATAGACTGTTCATATGTTTCCAAAGCCTTCATTAAAAATTACTATTGAACTCAAATTTAATTTTCACCCTGAAATAAGCAAGCCTGGGCTAAAAGAAATTCCCTGTGACTTAAATAAAAAAGAAACACGAATGATCCTTATTGAAATCTGGCCCTGTCAACATCTTTAGAAACTGCTGTGACAGAGGCTATTGTTATTCCCTGAGATCCTCTGGCCCTGTCCCCTGCAGTAATACAGTTTCAGTTTTCAGCAGGGAATTCATGGAAAAGACTACCTTTCACAGCCTCTCATGGGGGATGCATGTGGCCACAATGACCAAGGTCAGGCAAATGAGCTACAAGACGTGTTATCTGACGGCTTTGTGGGTCCTCCATTAAAAGACAATTGACCCATTCTTCTCCCCCAAAAGGGAATATACTGTCTGCATCTGGGATCAGGAAGACCCAGACCACAGCTTAGAGAAAACTGACTAGTGACCGGCAAGGAATTTATGGAGCAAACTTGGATTTATGAGATTGAGAAATAAACTTCTTTCTTGTGTAATTCATCCAATGTAGAGCTCTGTTACTTGCAGTCAAACCCAGTCTTAATATAAATGCATAAATGTTTGGTTATTTTGAGCACTGATTTTTGTATTCATTCATTTGGGGGCATGAAGAGGGCTTATTCCAAACACATGCAGGCCGCACATAGGTGCAAAATTACAGTCGAGTTTGGTGATTCTCATTCACCATTTGGTACACCCATTTCTTCTTTTTTTATCAGACTTCTGATGCCAGTATTAAATGCTTTTTTCCTGTCACATCTAGCATAAAATTGAGAAACAGCAATTTATCATCATTTCTATGCTAATTTCATTTAAATAAATGATACTGTGAACAAAGTATGTCTCTGCAGTGTGTGTGGGACATATGGATGTTAGTTTACAAGGGGGTGTTAATTTTACACTTTCCATCTGGAGCCCATAAACATCCATTCTCAGAGAGAGGAAAGATCCAAGGTCATGATAAAACACCACATTGGTGCAGACGTTTTGAAACTGGGCTATCACACCTTGAATAATCCCAAAGACACAGTGCCGCTTCCCAGTCTCCCGTTTACACAAAAACACTGACATTATTGAAAGTGGTGTGTGCTCAGGAATTCCAAAATGGGTTATGGTGCCTAAAAGCCATTTGAAAAATCACTGAGACACAGAAAGTAGCATTTAATCTTCATGATCTTATCAGTGACATGCTAATCAGCTTTCCCTCATTAACAAGCCAAGTGTCAATGGAAATAGAGTAAATTACTTGGTGAGAGTCACCTGGGCTGTGACACTAACCCTATCAGTTCTCAGCGAGACACTTTGAGTAGTGATATTCGTGTTATAAATATCCTGGGGAATAAGAACTCTTATAAAACAATGAAAAAGCCCAAAATCTCAGGTTTCAAGAAAATTTGTAGGAATATAAAAGTAGGTAGAATGGAAGACAAGAACCCAAACCCTGCTTGGATCTGAATGCTGGTTGCCAGGGATACCCCACCCAGACACTCAGGGATACCCTACCCAGATACCCTGGGATACCCCACCCAGACACTCAGGGATACCCCACCCAGACTCCCTGGGATACCCCACCCGGACACTCAGTGATACCCCACCCAGACACCCTGGGATACTTGTTCTGATTCTGTTTCCTCTTTCCTAGCTTTAGTGTGCATTTGCTTTCAATAGCTCACACCTGTGACTCCTTTCCTACCCAGCAGAAAGAGCTAGATATGCCTAGGACTTGTACTTACCCCCAGGGGGACTCCATAGCCCTCCAGAAAGGGATGTGAGAATATGAGCCCTGCCTCCCACTGGAGGGTAACTTAGTTTTTCCTCAGATATTGCCTTTTCTGTCTTCTCCCCTTCCTTATCTTGCTCCCCTGACTATCCGAGCTTTGCTAAATGGCTTACTCAGGAATCCTGGTACAGGGTCTGTTTCTGTTTCCTCATCTAAAAACTGCGGACAGTAACTGTCATCACTCCATTGGGGCTGTGGTACGTAAGATGACGTGTGCAGCCAGCGTCTGAAGCGCAGTTAGAGCACAATGACATTATCCGAAGAGGGGGCTGGCAGGATGATGTGGCATCTGTGAAAGCCCGTGCTGCAGCGTGTCATTTCCTTAGACCTTGTCTGCTTGACTACTGTGGTCACGCGCCTCATCAGGTGACAGCCACCCCAGGTTGTGCAAGTGTGGTGTGGGCCTTGTCATTTAAACATTTCAAGTTTTAACTCTGAGAGGAACACTGCACTGGCCCCTGTGGGCCTAACAAACTGGGAAAGGAAGGTTTTCTCATGCTTTGCTGGGGACAGTGCAGCAGACGCCCTGCCGCCATGGACACAGGGAGGGGAGTTCAGACTGGAGCGTCCCCAAGGTCTGGAACAGGATCACAGAGTATAGACCATTTTTGGAGCAGAGACTCAGAACCAAAAATCTAAACAGTATTCTGTGAATATATTCTGTAAGTAACGAGACTGCTATTCAAACAAAAATAAGGCAAGAAAAGGTAAATATAAATCCAAGGAGGAGCTACCTTCCCCTGGGCATAGCTGCCAAGCCCTCACTTACCCCACATGTGGTCCAGCCATGAAACGGAGGTCTCCTCTCAAAGAGGGCGCAGTGCACCAAGCCAACTGACATCTTGTCACATTTTAGTTTCAAACGCAGGTGCTTTTACCCATTTTTCTCGTCTGCCTTCTCAAACAGCTGGCTTCGAGTGTCTTCAAACACTGTCTGAAACAAATGAAGAGCTGAGTTATTTGGGATATCTTTTAGAAACATTGTATGCTCAATTTCATAACCAAAGGCTGTTTCCTTTTCTTTTCTTTTCTTTCTTTTTCTTTTTTTTTTTTTTTGAGACAGAGCCTCAAGCTGTTGCCCTGGGTAGAGTGCTGTGGTGTCACAGGTCACAGCAAACTCAAACTCTTGGCTTAAGCAATTCTCTTGCCTCAATCTCCCAAGTAGCTGGGACTACAAGTGACTGCCACAATGCCCAGCTATTTTTTGGCTGTAGTTATCATTGTTGTTTGGCAAGCCCATTGTTGTTTGATTTGAACCTGCCAGAGGTATGTGGCTGCTGCCTTAGCCGCTGAACTATAGGTGCCAAGCCAAAGGCTGTTCTCAATAATGTTTACTCTGCTTGAATAGAGAATATTCCCCCAAGGTTATTGCTTTGAAGGAATTAACATTTGTCTCAGTGCAAAAGTGCTGTCTATTTATTTAAAAATAGAACAAATTATTGTACCTGAGAAATACAATAAACAAAATAAGTTAAAGTATTTAGTAAATTGCTTACCAGCATAGCAAATGTTAACTCTGTAATTAGTGGTTATAGCGAAATGAATGAAGGCAGATTATGAAAAAGTCCACAGAATTTTTTTGTGGTTAAATTTGCATATGTATTCACAACGTCTATATATATATAATATAAATAGTAAACTAATTTAAATTGCACATGAACTTTATGTCTACCCTGTGTGTATATATATGTATATGTACACATGTACGCACGTGTGTATGTGTACATGTACATATATATGCACACAGAGTATATATGTGTGTATATGTACATATATACACACACAGGGTAGACATATATATAGAGGTGTATATATGTGTGTATATATGGAATGTATACACACACACATATATATACCCTGTATATATACACACGTAATATCCCATGTGCATATATACGTATATATGTATATGTACACATGTGCACACATATATATGTACATATGCATATATACACACACAGGGTGTGTATATACAGGGTATATATATGTGTGTGTATGTACATATATATGTACACATATATACATACACAGGGTAGACAGATCTATATATATACACATAGGTGTATATATGTGTGTATATATGGAATGTATACATATATATACATACACACATTCACATAGCAGAATAGCAGTATTCCTGAGTGATAGCAGTATACTCCTACTGATAGGAGTAATTTCTGAGTGGTGGCATCACTTTTCATTTGTTATTTTTATCTATGATTTTTTACTTTCTTCAGCAAATATCTATATACCTAAGATTTTCCAGAAACTCCTACCAGAGATTTGTAGTCTCATTGATTCTCACGCTTCCTCCTAGGCAGATTTCTTGATAGTCTTTAATAGTTGTGTGTCAGCTGATTTACGGATACCTTTTTTGGGGCATCCTGGACCAGTGTCTATTTGCTTACAGAATAGACAACGTACATTATCACCAAGTAAGGGTGTTTGTAGAAGCCATCAGATTCTGGCTGTTCCAGTCTCTTGTTCTCCAGGGTTCAGATGTGGCCAGGCACACTGGGAGAAGAGGGAAAGTGGAGTCCCAGGAGCAGGTCTGGCTTAACTTGTGTGACAAAACATGGGTGAGGTTAGCACCTTTTCTCACGAGAGTCTAATAGCTACAGCTCTTTCTATGCCCAAGATGAGGATTCCTGTGCCAGTGTTAATGTGTCAAGAAAGTATTCCCAGGGAAAGGCAGTAAGGAAGAGGAAAAAAGGTCAGGTGGGGAGGAAGCCACGAGGAGTGTGATCTCAGAGATGTGCAGAGGGGACGGCAAGGCAAGGTGGCTGTGCTTCTGGGCTCCCACTCTGCCAATCACAGCTAACTCCTGCCCCGGGGCCTGCAAAGTCTCAGTCACATCTGCTGCCATGGAAGGAGCAAAGTTACTGCTCCTGGGGGCTCCCCCTTGATCCCATGCCTGCTCCTGACTCTCTTCAGCTGTAAGCACCACATATTCCTGACGGCATCCCTGGGCCTGTGTGCTCAACCGCTGTTAGGCTCCCGTGGATTAAAATCAATGCAGATGTCCAAGTTTCTGATCTTTTTAACTTGATTATAAACAACGATGCAGAGGAAAATAACAAATAAGATTATGTCCAAATAAGACAGTGTGTTCATTTCTTCTAGGGCAATAATTCCTGTTACAGTGCCCTGTGATAGGCTTGGAACAGAGACAGCTAGAGCCTCTCCCAACAGAAATATCAGTGAGTTTAAACTGCAGCTTAGAATGGCCGACAGGACTGCTTCCTTGCCAAGAGTTCTGAAAGCAGGTGTGAATTCATAGGGGGAGATGAGCAGGATCCATTAGTGATGCCTGCATGGTGTGATTGGGGGCAGTGGGTGGGCAGATGGATTAGTGATGTCCCGCCCCTTGTGACTGGGGGCAGTGAGTGGGCAGGATCAATTAAAGACACCTGCTCCATGTGACTCCCAGGGGAGGTGTGTGATTGCCCAGACGTCTCTCCTGTCCGGGAAACAACAGAGTAGGCCCCTGGACCAGGTAGATTCTATCCCTGCTTTCCTTTGATCAAAGCTCATCAGGGAAAATTTACCTCATAGCCCAAACTGTCAGCTCAACTTGTTGGTCAAGATGATTTCTTTACCTTTTCTGTTGTCTCTTCCTCTCCCTTCTGCCTTTTCTCCCCACCCCCCATTTTATCTCACTGTGGTGCCTACAGGTTTTATTCTATAAACACTTTGCAGTCTCTGTGACACAGACTTGGGCGGGATGTGTGTACAGTGCTTAATGACATCTCCCTGGGCAATAATGAGAATGCCTTTAGGGTCGTCTCCCTCTGCGGGAGCAGGGGCTGCGCTGGGCGTGCGAGATGAGACCGGGGTCTGGTGGGGGAAAATTGACTTAATTTCTTTTCTCCACATGAAATGGAGTGTCTGGGTGAGCTGACCTAAATGCATGGCCTAAAAACTAATTAATTCTGAATTGCGAATTTCTGAGCACATCAGGCTGTGTGCAGAATTTTTGATGAGATAGACGAGGCATACCTGGCTTATTTGCAAAACGTGAGGATTTTTGCACATAAATATGCCTAATGGCCCATCATTAAAGCGAATAGTCCCTGTCGCAGCTCAGTATGGAGTCCTGTAGAAGCTCTCCGACCTCCTTGGTGCAGATGCCCCTGCCCATGGCCTGGCCTGTCGGCTGACCTACCCCCAGGGGTCCCTTGATGCTGTTGTTAGAGGGGCCATCTCTGCTGTGGAGCTCTGGGGTCAGATGCACGTGCCGTCCAGTGGAAGGGCCACCTCAGCTGCAGTGCTCCCATGTCAAGTGCACGTGCCATCCACGTGCTGGGGCAGCAAGGGGGAGGGGCCATCTCTGCTGCGGGCTCGGGGTCAGGTGCACATGCAGTCCATGTGTCCCGGGCAGTGAGGCTCAGCTCTTCTCAGTAGTGGACACAGCTAAGAGGATGCATCGTGTTCCCACAGCCGTGCAGACACTTATTCTGTTTCCTCTATTAAACTCCAATTGTATTATGATCGACACTCATTTGTTTGTGGGGAATGAAAATTGCACCACATACTCCTACACCCCCCACACAACATATACAACACATGACCAAAAGCCCCACACGCGACATCCACCACATATGCTCACACTCCACACACAACAGCCACCACACACGTGCCCACATGCCACACACACAATATCCATCACACGTGCCACACCCCCTACACACAATATCTACCACACGCCCACACCCCACACATGCAACATCCACCACAGATGTGCTCACACCCCACACATGCAACATCCACCACACACGTGCTCACACCCCACACATGCAACATCCACCACACACATGCCCACACCCCACACATGCTCACACCCCCCACACGCAATATCCACCACACACGTGCCCACACACCACACATGCTCACACCCCACACACGCAACATCCACCACACACGTGCCCACACCCCCCATGCAACATCCACTACATATACCCACACGCCACACATGTTCATACCCCACACACGCAACATCCACCACACA
>NW_003852531.1:4496651-4498399 GCF_000181295.1 Otolemur garnettii | reverse complement strand
ACACAACATCTACCACACACGCCCACACCACACACATAAAACATCCAACACTCATGCCCATACGCCACACATGCAACATCCACCACACATGACCAAAAGCCACACACAACATCCACCACACGTGTGCACTCACACATTGCAGAAACACCATGAACTTCACATTTGTAAACACATCACACATGCAACATAAGCTACACATGCACACTCACCCCCACCTGCAAACCACATGTCCTACACACAGACCTCGCGCCACCCCACTCAACATGCACACTATGTGCACACTCTGCCAGCCTCCTCTTGTGTGTCACTGACCCCCGTCCCATATGTCGTCACAGTGTTTTCATTGTAGCACCATCGATGGTCACCAAATGTAACCTGTTATGGTCATTTATATTTCTAGCCAACTATTTTCTTACTTGACCCTTAAATCAGCTACTATGCTGATGTTGCATGTGTGGCATGTGGGTACATGTGGTGGATGTTATGTGTGTGGTGTGTGGGAATGAGTGTTGGATGTTTCATGTGTGAGGTGTGGGCACGTGTGGTGGATGTTACATGTGTGGTGTGTGGGTACACATGGTAGATGTTGTGTGTGTGGGGTGTGGCCACATGTGGTGGATGTGGCCTGTGTGGGGTATGGGCATGTGTGGTGGATGTTGTGTCTGTGGCCTTGGGCATGTGTGGTGGATGTTGCATTTGTGGGGTGTGGGCACGTGTAGTGGATGTGGCCTGTTTGGGGTGTGGGCACGTGTGGTAGATGTGGTGTGTGTGGGGTGTGGGCACGTGTGGTAGATGTTGCAGGTGTGGGGTGTGGTCACACGTGGTGGATGTGGCGTGTGTGGGGTGTGTGCGTGTGTGGTAGAAGTTACATGTGAGGTGTGTGTATGGTGTGGGCATGTGTGGTGGATGCGGTGTGTGTGGGGTATGAGTGTGTGGTGGATGTTACATGGGAGGTGTGTGTATGGTGTGGGCATGTGTGGTGGATGTGGCGTGTGTGGGGTGTGAGCATGTGTGGTGGATGTGGCCTGTGTGGGGTATGAGTGTGTTAGGTGGATGTGGCGTGTGTGGGGTGTGAGTGTGTTAGGTGGATGTTGCGTGTGTGGGGTATGAGTGTGTTTGGCGGTGTGTTTAGTAGTGTATTCTGTTGTACCTGGTGTACATGTGAGGTGTGTGTATGGTGTGGGCATGTGTGGTGGATGTTACATGTGAGGTGTGTGTATGGTGTGGGCATGTGTGGTGGATGTTACATGTGAGGCGTGTGTGGGGTGTGGGCATGTGTGGTGGATGTGGCGTGTGTGGGGTGTGAGTGTGTTAGGTGGATGTGGCGTGTGTGGGGTATGAGTGTGTTAGGCGGTGTGTTTAGTAGTGTATTCTGTTGTACCTGGTGTACATGTGTGGTGTGTGTGTCTTTGTGGGTGGTCTGGGCAGAGGTCTTAGGCGGCTGAACAGGAGAGGCAGAGTCTGCAGGGCAGGTGCGACACCCCATAAGAGGCTGGGGAAGACCACGCAGGGAGGGCTCTGGTGCTGCTGCCTAACTGACAGGTGACAGGTGGGAGTGGAGGGGCCTGCCCAGCGCATGTGGGGGGCAGGGCAGACAGTTGGAGGAGGAGCAGAGCTGGAGGGCGGTCACAGCCATTTCTCAGAGAGGTGTGGTCATGAGTCAGGGCTGGAGGAGCTGGGGAAGGGAAAGGGTGTGTCTCAGCCTTGTTCTCTTACAGCTTTGTGGTTGTGTTTTTGTTTTTGCCACT
>NW_003852531.1:4493547-4496556 GCF_000181295.1 Otolemur garnettii | reverse complement strand
CCCAAAGTCTGGGGTCCTTAGTGTCCCCAGAGCAGCTGTCTCAGGACACAGGCGGGGTCTATAGTAAGCAGAGGACAGATCTGAAGCATGGTTCACAGGTTCTCACAGGGAAATGGTGCCCAGCTGCCTGCAGCAGTGCCGGCTCCGTGGTGCAGCCTTCGTTCCATGTCACCCTTCTCCATCTCACTTTCCTCAATCCTTACTCTGGCTTTGTGGGATCAGCTCTCAAATCGTTATAGGCACCCAGAATCCTTCTATCAGGCTCAACTTTGAGGAATCCCAGACTCGACATTCCCAGTAACCTGTGATGCATAACCTGACATAGAAATAACAGTTAAGATCCATATCGGGGACAGCTCCTGACCAAATCAGGACTGGAGCCAGGAGACAAATGCCCCACCCTCCTGCCCCTCCCATGGGTAATTCTGAGGCACCTGCCACCCCCAATTTGGAGAGCTCTATGGGTTCTGAGCCTCAGTCAGGAACACTGGAGGAGTTTCTAAGCCAGAGTTCAAGCTGTGGGGGCTCAGGGTTAATTAGACTCTGGGGTTCTGGATGAGCGTGTAACTACCCGTGTTACTCATTGGTTTATTCCATCTGTTTGCCATTTGTGCAATCTTACATAGCTCTCTTGGGAGGCCCACTAGGTTTTGGGAAACCTAATCTTTATATAGCCATGTCTACAAAGTTTCTGTAATTTATATAAAATTTTTAATATATATTTTTAAAATTCCTCTGCATTTGTTTCTATGACTCTGTCTATCTAGACAAAACCTTTACATGTCACTCCCAGTCAACCTGTCTAAGCCTCTAACTTGGTACGTGGCTTGACATGACTGTTCAGTCCGAGTCTCAGGTGCTTCTTTCTTTATTTTCTGTGTTTTCGTATCATATTATAAATCTTTACATTTCTTTAAATATAATTCATTTTTTTCCTAAATTATGACTCCAACAACAGCTCTTTGTTAGCTTTCCTTAAACTCCCTATGAAGAATGTTTTTTTGTTCACTGCTTCTTCTGAGAAGCTTATAAAAGTGAGGAACCCTGATGCTAACAGAGCACACTACACATGCATGCACACGCATGTACACAAACACATACACACGTACACAAACACACACGTACAAACATGTATGCACACATGCACACATCCATGCACATGCACAAACATACATATACATGCACACATGTACACTCACACATACACACATACATGTACACATACATGCATAAACACGCACGCACATACATGCCCACACAAATACACATTTCACATGTGTATTCTGGGACAACTTACACCTACATCCTCCCCACCTCCTCAGCTCCTCCAAAGGTCTTTAAGTCCCTCTAAACCCTGCATTTTTTCCGGACTTTTCATGTTGGAAACCATATTAATTTAGTTGTAATCAAATAAAAGGCATTCAAGAAACTTCAATTGGATATACTTAAAATTAAGCACATTATTTTGTAAAAGTCTAATTACTATGTATTTATTAGTTTTCAAAAAATGAAAACTATTCGTTAATTTTAAACTGAACTAATCTTTTAATGACTTTGTTGCATCTGCCTTTTGTTGGAAAGCATTTGAATATTTGTAGGCAGCCTGGAGGTCTGCAGTTCAAGTTGATCCTCTAGATGGGAATCTGTCATTTTGGGGTTAGGCAGGAGAATTTACATCGGTAAACACAAGTGGTTGAAATGGCAGAAAGCACTTTTTGGAGCACATTGCTGAAGATGTGAGTATTCTACTGCATTTTCCCATATTTCAACTGAATTTTTCTTGGCATCAATGACTTTAAAATGTCAGCTGCAGAGAGCTCAATCAATTCCGTCCGTAGTTCTTTAGGTGCCTTGGGGATATCAACTAGGTGAGACTGAAATGCTAATTTGAGTGTGATGGTTTGATTCTCAGAGTCCGTGAACCTTTCATTGTGTTCTCCAGTTAACAGGCCTGTAACAGCTGCGTGGTTTTCAAATGATCTGCACGTATTATCCTGCTTATCAATGACCTTTGATAATATTTGGAGAAATAGTCAACAAAAACATTTCCTGAGGAAGGATACCTTTTCTTGAAATGCTTAGATTTTTGCCACATATCATATATACAAGGTCTGACAATTAAGTTCACAAACGTGCCACTGTGTGTTTATGTTGGCTGCACTGCAAAACAACTCGGCCTGGTTTCGTGACCTTGGTGTGTCTGTGTTTCCCAGCTGTGCTGGTGTCTTGCCGAGTGGAGTTCACTATTGCTGTTATGTGTTTTGTGTGGCGTTCTGAGGTCAGAGCTTAAATTAAAGCAATGAACAAACATTCACAAATTTCCTATTAAACTTGGCAAGAGTGGAAGTGAAATCAAGGACATGTTAGTTCAAGTTTATGGGGATAATATCATGAAGAAAATGGCAGGGTACAAATGGATCGAACATTTTTTCTGAAGGGAAAGTGTCACTGATGAATTCAGGGAGGCCAATGATGAGCAGAACTGACAAAAACATTGCAAAAACTTATCAACTTGTGCGTCAAAGGTCTCAGCTGATTGTGGGGAGCATAGCAGAACAAGTTTCATCAATAGAGAAATAGTTATGAATTTTGTTTTTAATTTTTTTATTAGTTAAGAAGACCTTAACTGAGAATCTTGGCCAACAATTCATGGCTCTTGCATCACGACAATGCACCAGCTCACGTGGCACTGTCTATAAGGAACTGTTTAGCTAGAAAACAAATAACTGTATTGGAACACCTCCCTACTCACCTGATTTGACCCCCAATAACTTTTTCTTTACCTGAACATAAAGGAAATATTGATAGGAAGACATTTTGATGACATTTAGGACATCAAGAGTAATTAATAGGATGAGAGCTTTGATGGCCGTTCCAGAAAAAGTTTCAATATTGCTTTGAAAAGTTTATTAGGTACTGATATCATTGCATAGCCTCCCAAGAGGGGTACTTTGAAGGTGACCTTATTAATATTCAGCAGTGAGGTGTGGAGCAGTTTTTCAGGATGAG
>NW_003852531.1:4486197-4492917 GCF_000181295.1 Otolemur garnettii | reverse complement strand
AAAAAAAATGCTGCATTTGTATAGAAATCTTCTTTTAATGATTTGCACTGCTGATTCTGTTCATCACAAAATTTTAACTATGTGTTCTCACAGATGTAAAATGTTGGCTATTGTGTGTCCCCCTGCCATAGCCAACATGGCTAGAATGATACAGCAAATACACATGGATACCTGTAGCCTGCTGTGGAACTGCCCATGCCAGGTTGCATTGGCACTGAGATTGTTAACAATACAAAGGGTCACTGCAATAGCAGCCTTGGCACAGAGATTTTGCTGACGTGAGATACGATGGAAAGAAATGAGAGCATCTGGATCTGTTGAAACTTTTCTAATCTGTGCAATAAACCCTTCATGTTTTCCTGTCCAGGAAAGTGCACCATTTGTACATAACACTCAGTAATTTGCCAAATTCAGTCCAACTTTATGACAGTTATCTTGAAAGTTGTTGAAGTTATCTGTTCTCTGTGTTCTAATTGGCGAGTGTGTATGAGGGTTGGGTGTGCCCGCCTGTTACCAACCTTTAACGACAGTGCCCTGTGTGCCCGTTTGAAGTGGAATTTGTGAATAGTTGCACAGCTCCGCAGCATTTTTAAATTCTGTTTGCTTAAAAGCCCATCATGTTAGAGAAGCCAAGAGAATGCTGAAGGAAGAAAACAGATTTTAAATGAGGATTGTTAATTGGCAAATGTTAATTGTTAAATGGCAATATTATCTTGTTTCTGCTGAAGGTAAGAACATTTGCTTATTTTGTGATACTCGACCCCCATAAACTCTCGCCAACCAGCCTCGGGCGGTGGTGACACCTGTCAGGTGGGGGAATGCTAGAATTAAATCATGAATATAGCAACTGTCAATTTAGTCCTTATGACTTACTAATGTTTTAATTGTGCTGGGAAGTCTGGGATGATTATTTTGTTAAAACTTATTTTATTCTTTGATAGTTTAAATAAGTTTATTTAAAAAATAAAATAAAAATATAAAAGATGAACAAACAATTATTAATAAAAATAAAAGAATTTATTCTGTAAAATTTATATTCAGTCAAAAGTCCACACTTAAGAGCCTAGAAGGCCACATGTATCCCTAAGGTTACATCTTCCCCGCCCCTGCTCTAAACTAGATGTCTGACTCTTTTCCAATTAAAGGTTTGGCCTGACAATAGAACTGTGATTGTAGCATGAATCGATGATATTTTGTGAAGGTTTTTTGTATACACAGATTTTTCCTGCTAAAGTGATCAACTTTACAGTTTGTCTGGGACTTTCATGGTCTTAGCACTGAAAGTTCCCTATCCTGGAACCTCTCTGTCTCAGGCCAGGAGGGATATTGGGTCGCCCATTTCTTCCTTACACACACAGTAGATTGTCTACTTTTATACTTGTACTTTGTGCTTGAGTTGTATCTGCTAAGTGACTGTCTGTTAAGGGGAGTTGAGTTGCTGCACACAGGTGTACACACAGTGCCACCCCCACTCTCAGGCCAAATCACATCTCTCCTACAGATTGATATGTTGAAGGGTTAATCCTCATTACCTCAGAATGTGACCTCATGAGGAAATGGAATCCTTGCAGAAGTTTGCAGTGAAGATGAAGACGTGTTGGAGAAGGATAGGCACCAAATCTGAGGTGACAGCACTCGGGAGAACACAACAGGAGCGTGAAGGCAGGGATCGCAGACGTCTCCGCCAGGCGAGAAGCACCAGCGATGGCCAGTGAGCCACTAGCAGCCCGGGGATGGGTGTGGAGCCACTCCTCCTCAGAAGGCACCCAAGCTGCCTTCAGCCTCCTGAATTGGGATATATGCAATTTCTCCGTGTGAGGCCGCGTCCAGTGTGCATTGCTGTTACATAGCCTGTCAAATCAATAACCAGCATCCAAAGTCCTTTGCTGTACAATTCACAGGAAGTTCTCCCCCCCTCCCCCCACCAGTGCAGGGACCACCACTTGCCTGTCCTCAGTGGCCACGCGTGAGAGGAGACTTGGCTGCATTTGAGGCCATGGGCTGACTGTGACGTGGCCTTGACCACGGCATTTGAAGAAAGGGCAAAAGGGAAGAAAAACCAAATCAAGTGTCCAGGCACAACTGAGCTTTAACTGTGGGTGGTGTGGTGTGTTGTTGAAATCTCAAGAAGCCATTTTCATTTCCATTGCTAAGTTCATTTAACTTGCTCCATCCCCACCTTACCCAAGTCAAGACACGTTCACGCTGGCCCAGAGGTGAGCTGGTTAAAAGTTAGCTGGACTCTCACCTGCTCTCCTGTTTCAGGAAAACGTGTGGGGTTCTTTTGGTTTTTGTGTTTTGTCTTTTGGTCTGTCTTTCTGATTTCGGCCTCTCCGCCTCCTCTCTGCTCAGTTTCCTTTTAGAGGGAAAACCATTTCAGAGCTTTGCTGATTTTACCCATGAAGACTCAACCAATAAATTCCTAACTCAAAAGATTAAAGACATCTATGTATGACATACAAAAAGAAAAAGTCTTACTTACATCAGAGCCCTGGTGTTTGTATAGCTTAACCAAACAGAGTGCAATGTTTGAAAGACATGGACTAACACAGGCATTTTTGTTTTCTAAAACGAGCCCCAATTACTCAAAAAATGTTGCCTGCTTTGTTGGTTTTAAATGCTTTTATCTCTTTCTGATTTATGGCAGTCCCTTGTCCAGAAATAGATCTCTTCTTACCCACCTGCAGGCAGGTGTATCCCTTCGAGAGCTGGCTTCATCCATCACTTGCACCCAGTGGTAGCCGGGAACACTCGACATCTTTTATCTCCGTGACCCCATTAGTAGGTCTGTTTCTTTATAAATAGTCACTTCTACATAACAGTCACAGAGAGAAGCAAAATGGAAATTTGGTGTGAGATGAGCAAGCTCTGAAGTCAGAGGATCACCTTTTTTTGCTTCTTAGAAAAATTGCGTGACTTTGGACAAGTTACTGGATCTCTTATTTAAAAAATCATCTGTAAAAAGGTGAATACATTACATTAAAAAGCTAGCTACTTGGCTCGGTGCCTGTGGCTCAAGTGGCTAAGGCGACAGCCACATACACCTAAGGTGGCAGGTTCAAATCCAGCCCGGGCCCACCTAACAACAATGATGGCTGCAACCAAAAAATAGCCGGGTGTTGTGGCGGGCGCCTGTGGCCCCAGCTACTTGAGAGGTGGAGGCAGGAGACTCTCTTGAGCCCAGGAGTTGGAGGTTGATGTGAGCTGTGATGTCACAGCACTCTACCCAGGGCGACAGCTTGAGGCTCTGTCTCAAAAAAAAGAAAAAAAGCTAGCTACTTTATATAATGCCAACTTAACATTTATGTAGTGATTCTGACTTTTTGTCATATTCCCCATTATTTACATTTTGAAATACTTCTTTCACATTCTTCAACCCCAAAGATATTATGAATTTTATTAAACAAATAAGTAAATGCACAACTAAATTTCTTTTAAAAGGTGATGATGGTGAAGCATTGTTTTAACCCTGGGAGATAGAACTGAATACATAACTAGATTCCTGTCTTCTCATAAAAAATAAAGATGGCTTTTTATAATTTTGCTGGTTTCCTTTAAAATCAGGGAATAATATGTAGTGCTTTACATAAAATTTAAATGCTTTATAAACATGCAAACCTAAAATACAATGAAATATCACGTAGGTAAGTAGGATGTAGGCTTTGGTTGAGAATTAATGCAGCAAAATGCTGTAAAGATTTTTTTCATTAGCTGATGCAAAAGAGACTTTGGGATGTCCTATAGAAATTACAAGAGAAGGTGGGTGCTGTCTTCTACTCGGCAGAGTCAGATTTAGCTATGCTCCAGGCGAGTGTTCCGAAGATGGAGCACAATCAGCACGATTGCCTAAGGAAAGTAGCTTTTTGGGATCATCAGGTCTGAGGGACAGAATACCAGACCTGGCAAAGGTGACTGACTTCCACAACTGCCACTGACAATTCTGTGTTTTCAGGTCATGATTATCGACTGCTCTAGAATTGTCAACTGAGCATGTTTTCTGCAATTGGAGACCTCTCAAGGAGCTCTACTCTTTATTTGTGTTGTTATAGACAGAAAACTGTACATAGGAACTTTCTCTTACTCCATCCAGGAAGCAACAGCAACAGGTCTGGGAGAAGACAGGTGGGTTGCAAGCTCTCATCTTTCAATGATTTCAAGTGGAGGTTGTGCTACGTCCCGTTCAAGCCTTTCTGGATGAGCAAACGAATGGGGAGCGCCTCCCTGCAGAGAGCATCTGGGCTGCAGATTCTGCTGTGGATTCCATTTTGCACGATCCCTGCAGAGCAGGACTGGGAACTGTTTGAGTTGCTTTCCGTCTGCTCCTTTGGGCAGCTCTCATCTGCACCTGAATGTTAGAGAAATCCTGTATGAGGAGACAGATGTCCTTGGGACTTTATGGTGCTTGCCCCTGTCAGATGCCATCACCTGATCATAAGAGGGGAACGGCTCCTGAGTGCCGTGCAGTCTTGGCTGAGCCCAGGACGGTCTTCTAGGCAAGGGATTAAGCTTGGGGCTTGACTGACAGGCTGGTGTGGAAACCCCATCTGGACTCTCAGAGATGTCCTTCAAGACCTTGACATTTTTGTGATTGGAACTGAAAAACAGATCTTGGTGGGGCAAAGGTTCCATCTTCACTGTAAAGCTCAGCTGGATAAGAAATGGATATCAGAGGCCCTCAAACTCTTTGTCCTGAAGCCTCTTTACATTTTTTAAAAACATTGAAATTTCCAGAGGCCTTTATTGATGTGGCTGAACCTGCTGATACTGACATTCACCATCTCAGAACTTCGAAATGAGAAATAGGAAAGTATTTACTAATTCATTTTGAAATAACAAACCCATAAAATTTTCATGTTAATAGTGTATTTTAAATAAAATAACCTTTTTTTAAGGACAAAAACAATTAGGGAGAAGGGTGATATTTTTTACATTTCTGCAGATCTCTTTATCATCTCACTTATGAAAGAGAATTAGATTTGCATGTCTGCATCCACAGTCCACCTGCTGTGTTATTTTGGCCAAAGGTTATGAATTAAAGTTATCCTTCAGCAGCTTGTTGTTGAACAAGAAAGGGCTTTTGAAGTAGCCTTTTCAAATCACTGTGAGGATTCTTTTAGGATGCCACACCAAAGGCCAATAAATGGTAGTTTCTTAGAGGTGAATTAAAATAGAATTCTAAAAAAGTTGCCATACTTTAATGCTTATAAATTGCCCAGTGAAGTTATCAAAAGGGGGGTTATTTCATTGCAATTATTTTTAAAAAGATGAACCATGGTTTCTGTATCAGAGTGTTTAAACTAGGCTGCAGTGGGTAGAACACTGCCTTCTCAGACTCCGACACCGGATTCCAGAATCCTCCGAGATCTGTCTTCCTCTGCTACACATTCACTGTTTCCAGTAGGTGGGAACCATTTGCTAGAAAAATCCTCTCAACTCTGGCCCAGCTCTCTCACGTTCCCTCTGTCAGAGGCAGACCAAGGCCATTCCAAACCTAAATTCTGTTCGGTGCTTTATTGACTAAAACAAGATGTGCAGTCAGGCAGGAAAGCCTCGTCACCTCATTTACCCAATAGTTTGTACAACATCAGGGCCAAAGTTCTCCGGCCCTGACCCAGTAACTTCACCATTTTACAAAGTGACACTTGAGTTCTGAGCGAATGTGTCGGTGCTGAGAGAGACAGAGTGACAAATCCCGTAAAATAAAACATCCGGCTGGGCAATGAGGGAACGTATGAGTAATGCTCAGAAGGCATTCAGGGTAGATGTGGTTACACAGCAGACACGGTGGCTGCGGTGGGAGCCTCCTTTGTGTGTGAGGCAGCTGTCCGTGAGCACCTGCCTGACCGCGTTTGCCCAGACCCTGCTTCACACAATGGCGATGGTACCGCGCACTCCTCCCAGGCTTCACATCTCATCTCCTGTCTTTGGACTGTCATTTCCTCCTTTGTGACTGTGTGCAGACCTGTGTCTGCTGGGGCTTTGTGCTCAATTACCAGCCCTACTATTGAGATTTGTCATGAAGCTAAAGGAAAACAGATTCAGGAAGAGCCTGGCACCCCCGCATCTAAAGGAAAAGAGATTCAGGAACAGCCTGGCACCCCGCCTCTAAAGGAAGATTCAGTAACAGCCTGGCACCCCCGCGTCTAAAGGAAGATTCAGTAACAGCCTGGCACCCCCGCCTCTAAAGGAAGATTCAGTAACAGCCTGGCACCCCTGCGTCTAAAGGAAAAGATTCAGGAACAGCCCGGCACCCCGCCTCTAAAGGAAAAGATTCAGGGACAGCCTGGCACCCTCCCTCTAAAAGAAAATATTCAGGGACAGCCTGGCACCCCGCCTCTAAAGGAAAAGATTCAGGGACAGCCTGGCACCCCGCCTCTAAAGGAAAAGATTCAGGGACAGCCTGGCACCCTCCTTCTAAAGGAAAAGATTCAGGGACAGCCTGGCACCCGCCTCTAAAGGAAAAGATTCAGGGACAGCCCGGCACCCCGCCTCTAAAGGAAAAGATTCAGGGACAGCCTGGCACCCTCCCTCTAAAGGAAAAGATTCAGGGACAGCCCGGCACCCCGCCTCTAAAGGAAAAGATTCAGGAACAGCCCGACACCCTGCCTCTAAAGGAAAAGATTCAGGGACAGCCTGGTACCCTCCCTCTAAAGGAAAAGATTCAGGGACAGCCCAGCACCCCGCCTCTAAAGGAAAAGATTCAGGAACAGCCCGACACCC
>NW_003852531.1:4482648-4485962 GCF_000181295.1 Otolemur garnettii | reverse complement strand
AAAAGATTCAGGAACAGCCCAGCACCCCGCCTCTAAAGGAAAAGATTCAGGGACAGCCTGGCACCCCCGCCTCTAAAGGAATAGAGATTCAGGAACAGCCTGGCACCCCGCCTCTAAAGGAAAAGATTCAGGAACAGCCCGGCACCCTGCCTCTAAAGGAAATGATTCAAGAACAGTCCGGCACTCCGCCTCTAAAGGAAAAGAGATTCAGGAACAGCCTGGCACCCCGCCTCCCAACACGGGTGCCTGCTTTATGCGTCCTGTGCCGTGGAAGGTGAGGGAACCCCAGCCCCACCAGGGCCCTGCTGGCTGGCTTTCACTGCCTCACCTGTGTGGGAAGCTCAGTATGAAGCCACTGCTCTAGAGGTTTTGGCAAATGGTTTTCTTGTTCTTTTCCCACCTCCAGGGTCACTTTAGCCAGAGCACTTTTTGCAGTGGTCTTGAGCAATATGAATATCAGGGTATCTTTCTTTTTACAAAGATTCCAGAAACCTCAATTTTCATGGTGGAATTGTTGCTGCTTTCGTTGGTCTGGGTTGTTTCTAGGAAACAGGCCTGTCTGTTCATGCGGTTTCAGCTCACAGGGAGCTTGTGTACACTGCTCTGTAGATGGTTCTCCGCTAGAGAAGCCTTCTGAAAATGAATAATGGAGCTTATCAGCTGTCTGCTGCCTCTGAACTATTGCTGCAAGAGACACATTTACCCTAAACTGCAATGAAGACAAGTCCGTTTACTTTAAGTTCAGGCTAAGAGATTGATTTTAGGTGTTTTTGATCGTTGAATTGTAGAGCCTTATCGCTTCTTTGTTTGATACTTTAAACTTGGAGAGGCCACTTTGCCAGTGAAAATTCTTGGGGGAAAGGGAATACATTCAGCATGGACAGGGCCAGGTGCGGAGACAGAGGCTTGACTTTGGAGGCTGCACTGCCTGTACATTGTGTGCTTGGCCCATCTGGCCACCGTTGTTTGAGAAATGGCTTTTATTAGTAATTAATACCTCTTCTGCAACAGATATTTCCAGGAAAATAACTATCATTGAGCAATGGAGGCTGGCCTCAGTCTGAAAGGCTGTTGATACTGTGCTTTGCTGTGAAGTGCCGACGTGTCAATAGCGGTGTCTCAAGAGAGCAGCAATCAATAAGTCCAACCAACAGCTAGTCTTCATCAGAGAGCGAGGCCGGGCCGACTGGAGCTGGAGAGATGCTTCTGTAGGAAGCTATGCAGGGAGTGTGCGGTGGTTCCCATCTCAACTCCTGGTATGTGGTTGTTGTCTAAGGAAGCATCACTTGTTTGTGAACAATGTGTTCAGAGAGTCTGTGGACAGGACTCCTGATTCAACCTCTGCTGGTGAGAGGAGATCAAAGAAGGGTTCCAGGAGGAGGCAACTTCCAAGCTCAGTCCTGAAGAATTCACGTCGGTCATCACATTAGACATGGCCTTGTATTCTTGTATTTAGTGTTTCTAAAACCAAACCCCAAAACAAGGATATGAGAGCAAGGAGTTTGTCAGGAAGGGGTGGGGAAAAGAGACGGGGAAGCGTTTGCCATTATCAAGTTACCGCCATGGCTAACGGGGCTCAGTCCTGCTGGGGCCCTCTGGGGGAGTGGGAGAGCTGTCAAGCCACGTCTCTGAGTTGGTTCCAAAGGGGAGGGAGGAGGGGTGTTTATCTGCCACCTCCCATCAGTCACCAGCTGAGATAATTCCCAAGGTGCTGATTCCCAGGAACTCAGGCTGCCCTGAAGACCTGGGTCTCGCAGGTACCTGGAGCTGGGTGGTGTCACACAAACACCCAGAAATGGCCACCTGGTGACATCTCCAGGAGGAGCTGGCGGTTGAGCCCTATAAACCATTCTGGGCAGCAGTCCAGAGACCCCCAGCTCAGGGAGCTGAGATGGCTAAGATGGCACACCTGGCATGCGCAGTACAGCTTTGCCCCACAGCCTCTGGAAGGTTCTCTTCTGCTGAAAGTTTGCTGGGGCCTCTGGGAAAAGTACATCTATGATTGAACTTGAGTGAGAACTCAGGTCCAGTATTTTTTTAGCATCTCCCTGTCAGCACATATGCATCTGTCTCAGAATATATCTGCCAAATCCATGGAAAAGTACAAGAAACTTAGGAGTAACGGGAACAGGGGCAGGGTCTTCTGGCCTGGAGCTCAGCAGCCCCCGGCTTTGGATTGGGCCAGCCTTTTTCCGTACTCTGGCCTCACAGTGCTGCCGCTCACTGGCTCTGGCCTCAGCTGCCAGTGGAAGTCCAGCGTGGGGCCTTCGTGCCCGCTGTTCCCGCCCCTGAAGCTTCTGCCCGTGGTCACTCCATAAAGGTGCTGGCTCCTCACCTCCACCCCAGAGCCTGCTCCTCAGGAAGGCTTCCCGTGACCTGCTGACCTCAAAGAACCGGGGACCCCAGTCTCCCTGCCCTCGTGGGCTTCCCTGTCTCTGTAGGTGAGTCAGCCTCTAGTGTTAGGTGTTCGCAGTCTGTCCCCTTCACTCAGCTGGGCCCTCACCTTGTCTGCCTTCCACCCCCACCACCTGCAATACGTTGCTGAATGAATGAATAGATGACTAATTGATTGGACGCACAGTGCCGGCCTCAGAGAAGGCTCAGTGAAACGGGTTTTTATCTCATGGGACTAACAGCGGGGAGAGCCCATCGTGAACTGTAGCAGACACTTCTCCACTGGTCTTGGACTTTTTCTACCTATAGGTAATGGCCGGCCTTCATCTGGTCCCTTCCTGAGATGTCCATGCAAAGATTTCCCTCCCTGTTGCTATTTCCTTCTTCTCCTCTTCATCTTTGTTCTGGTGTCCAGGGCTCGCTCCCTGCAGTAAGCTGTCAAGATGAGAAATGTTCTGGCTGTGATGATTGATGCCAGGTAACGACTTGACAATGATTTTTTGTGCCTGTGTTTATTTAGTAGGCTTAAGTTTCATTTAATCCTGAGGAAAGGTCCTGGATGCTGACTGGAGCTCTATAGATCTGAAAAGGGCCTGCAGGCCTGCTGTGCTTCTAATAAGCACAGAGATGGTGGATTCTTACTGACTTGGGTGGACCCACCCACTGGGCCCTGTTCCTTTCCTTTTTTAGAGCTGGTGAAACTAACTTCCCCTCAGTTCACCCCTTGCTGGCACCAGCAAGCCTTTCTTTGCAAACAGCCTCCTGTCCACTTGCAGACAAGCAAACCCAGTTGATCCACTGTGACCTGTGGTGGATCAGCCAAGAGAGGTGTGGTCCCTTGCCTGAAAAAAGGCAGATGAAGCCAGGTGCAGTGACTTACACCTGTAATCCCAGTGACTTGGGAGGCTGGGGCAGGAGGA
>NW_003852531.1:4480852-4482509 GCF_000181295.1 Otolemur garnettii | reverse complement strand
TGTCCCTGCTGCTCAGGAGACTAAGGCGGGAGATCAGTTGACCAGAAGTCTGAGATTTGCAGTGAGCTCTGATTGCACCAGGGCTTTTTATTCTTGGTGATAGAGCAAGACCTCATCTCTTGCAGATGAGGTGTCTACCTGCTAGACGCCATAGTTAAATAACCATTATACCTCCAACTCCAAGTGACAATGAACATGGTGCACCAGGAGATGGTGGAGGCCATGTCCAGTGGACAGAGAGTGCTCAGGCCCCAGGAGGTGCCCCAGGCCTACCACTGGGGAGCTGAGTTACTATGGACTGTGATGATACTTCTCACAGGGTATGTCAGACAGAGGTGCAAAATATCTTTATTCCTAAATCCTGACAACTAATTCAATTTTCAAAAGTCATGTACAGGTTGAAAGCAAGTCAGAAGGCCTCCAGCTTCTGACCTGTATCCTCTCCATGAGCTTTCTTTATTATTTCCTTTTCTTTTTGGTCAAGAAAAGAAATGTTCTTTTAGAAAATGTAGAAAATACAGGTAGACAAAAATAGAATAAATAAAAATCCCTCACAAAACTGCCAATACCAAAACCATTCGCATCACCTTAGAGGATACTGTTCCACTCTTATTTCAGGGTATAGATATACATCTCTTGCTCAAAATTCTCATTTTACTTCTTTAGAAACTATCTAATGGGGGCCAGAGATGGGCATCCATGATAGAAGAAAGACAGAAGAAACTGCCCTCTGCTGCGTGTCAGGGGAGCAGGGAAAGGTGAAGAGGGAGTGGAAGGAAGGACCAGCTGCAGAGGTAAAGAGAGGGGGCACGTGAATCCTGTGTGTGGGAGAGAAGATGGTGCGGATGGGATGGACCCAGCAGAGACAAGCCCCTGGGCTCTGCCCCTGCCGCTCACCTGCACTCTGTGTCATGGGCTCCATGGGGCTCCATTGGCCCTGGGAGTGGGGGCAGCGAGGGAGTGGGCAGCAAGGGCGTCTGCAGACCAAAAGAGCTCCTTGTGTGATAGGACCAGGGTTCCACCTCCAACCCCACAAAACCAGGCAAGTGTCCATGGTGCCTTTAAACACCATCAAATATCAAATTATTTATTTATTTAATTTTTATGTTTTATTTCAAAACATTAAGAGGGTACAATGGTTTTGATTACATAGGTTGCTTTGGTGGTGCATGGGTCGGGGTTATAGGTGTGCCCATCACCCACATGGTGTTCACTATATCTTGCAAGTAGGTTTTCACCCACCCCGTCCTCTACCCTCCCTGCTGCTTGAGTTCCACTGAGTTCTACTTCCCTCTGTGCTCATCAGTTAGTTCCGATTTGACAGCTAGAACATGTGGTATTTGCTTTCCCATCTTGCAATACTTCACTTAGGAGAATGTTCTCTAGTTCCATGCAAACTATTGCAAAAGACATTAATTCATCCTTTTAATAGCTGAGTAGTACTCTGTGGTATAGATATGCCACATTCTGTTAATCTACTTATGGGTGGATGAACACTACATTTGATTCCACATCTTTGCAATTATGAATTGTGCTGCAATATACATTTAAGGGTAGGTGCCTTTTTGATAAAATGACTTATTTTCCTTTGGTAGATGCCCAATAGTAAGGTTGCTAGATCAAATGGCAGGTCTACTTTTAGTTCTTTTTTTTTTTT
>NW_003852531.1:4472145-4480186 GCF_000181295.1 Otolemur garnettii | reverse complement strand
CCTTAGCCGCTTGAGCCACAGGCACCGAGCCAGTTTTTCAAGTTTTTAATAAGCTTAGGTCTCAGCCTGGAAGAAACAGAGCTCTTGAACATACCAATAATGAGCAGTGAGATTTAAGTGGTGACAAACCCCCAGGCCATGTGGGTTCACAGCTGAATTTTATCAGACCTGCTAAGAAGCGCTGTTATCTACATGGCAGAAATTATTCTACATGTTGAGAAGGAGGGACTCCATCCCAAATCATTCTACAAAGCCAGCGTCACCTTGATGCCAAAGCCAGGAAAAGACACAACAAAAGGAAAACAAAAGAAAACTATACATCAGTACACTTTATGAATATAAATGCAAAAATCCTCAATAAATTACTAGCAAACTGAATTCAACATCACATCAGAAAAATAATGCACCAGAACCAAAGTGGACTTCACCCCAGGGATGCAAGGATGGTTCAACATGCATAAGTCAATCAATGAGATTCACACATAAACGGAAGTGAAAACAAAGACCAAATGATCATCTCAATAAATGTGGAAAAAGCATTGGACAAAATTCAGCACCATTTTATGATAAAAACCTGGAACAAACTAAGTATGGAAGAAACGTATCTCAAAATTATAGAAGCTGTATGCCACAGTACCAAAACCAACATTATACTGAATGGAGAAAAGTTGAAAGCATTCCAACTAAGAACCAGAAAAGAAAAGTGTCCCACTGTCACCACTTCTATTCAAAACAGTGCTGGAAGTCCCAGCCAGAGCAATCCAGCAAGACGATAATACTGAGGGCATCCAGATAAGAAAGAGGAGGTCAGACTATTGCTTTTGGCTGATGATATGAACTTGTATCTATAAAAACCTAAAGATTCTACCGAGAGTCTCCTGGAATTGGTGAATAAATTCAGAAAAGTCTCAGGTTATAAAACCAATGTACACAAATCAGCTATAGAGAAAATAAAATACCTAAGAATATATGTAGCCAAGGAAATGAAAGTCCTCTACAAAGAGAACTATAGAACACTGAGGAAAGACATTGCAGATGACATGAACCGATGGAAAACCGTATCATGCTCATGGATTAGTAGAATCAACTTTGTTCATCATACCCAAAATGTTTTACAGATTCAACGCCATACTCCATCAAAATAATAAGGTCATGTTTCACAGATTTAGAAAAAAGAAAAGCAATCCCATGCTTCATTTGGAATTAAATTATTTTTAAAACCATTCACACCCTTGCACTGCTGAATTTGCATTTTGTCAAACTCAGCTTCCGGATGGTGTACGATGGGCACATTTCAGGGCAAGAAGAGCTTTCAAGCCAAGTATTGTGATTATCTCCATTCTCTACCCACATAATAGGAAAAACTGTCTTTTATTGCACAACTGCCTTCTGTTAAATCAGTGATAAAATGGAAATTCTGCCAGTTTTATATACAAGTATTTATTTATTTATTTATTTCTAGAAATGGAGTTTCACTCACTCTGTCACCCAGGCTGGAGTGCAGTGGCGTAATCATAGCTGCTCACTGTAGGCGCAAACTCCTGGGGTCAAGCCACCCTCCTGCCTCAGCCTCTAGAATAGTCAGAACTACAAATATGTACCATCACGCTAGGACAATTTTTTTAAAAGAAATTTGTAGAATTGGGCTCTCACTTCTCTGCCCAGTCTGGCCTTGAACTCCTGGCTTCAGGGATCCTCCCAACTTGGCCTCGCAGAGTTCTGGGACTGCAGGCATGAGCCACTGTTCCTGGCCTTATTATTTTGATGGAGTATGGCGTTGAATCTGTACCTATTGGATTTCATTGTACAAGAGAATGAGAAGGTAGACTTCCAGGATACTATACAAAAGAAAAAGAAATGAGCTAACAAGATAGAATAAACCTGACTGTCACAGAAGGTGTCGGCTGTGGGAATCAGTGATCCCAGACCAGGTAGGCTAAAGGAGAATTTTTTTTTTTTTTTTTGGCAATAGAGTCACACTCTGTCACTCTAGGTAGAGTGCCGTAGCATCATCATAGCTCACAAAAACCTCCAACTCCTGGTAGGTTCAAGTGATCCACCTGCCTCAGCATCTGGACCAGCTGGGAGTACAGGTGCCCAACACGATGCCTGGCTAGTTCTTTCTATTTTTAGTAGAGATGGGGTCTCTTGCTCATACTGGTCTCCAGCTTAAGGAATCCACCAGCCTTGGCCTTCCAGAGTTCTGGGATTACAGACCTGAGCCACCACACCTGGCTGTAAAGGAGTATTTAAAAGAGCTTGGTGCTGGGCACACTATGACCCCTATGCATGATGCCCAGGTGTGCACTGAATCTAGTTCCTTGTCAAGTGCTCTACATCAGCCAGGTCTGTGCATGATGCCCAGGTGTGCAATGAAGTCCAGTTCATTGTCAAGTAGGCATTGACAAAGGAGATGTGCCACAATAAGGGGGAAATCTGAAAACAAACAGGAGGTGTTGGAGCTGGAGGCTGGAGACAGGTTCCCTTCCAAACATGAGTTCTTTAGAGATGTCTGAAAATATCAGCAGGGCCTTGGACTTCTCTGGTGTGTGGGATAAAGTTTAACAGTGGTTCCTTAGTATCCTTGGGGAACTGGTTCTAGGGCCTCCTTTGGATACCAAAATCCGTGCATGCTCAAGTCCTGGATGAGAAATGGCATAGTATTTTCATGGAACCTATGGACATCCTCCTCTTATTTTAAATCATCTCTAGCTTACTTATAATACCTAATACTATGTAAATGCTATGTAAATAGTTGTTATACTATATTGTTTAGGCAATAATGACAAGAAAAAATGTCTGTACATATTCATTATTGATGCAGCCATACACTTTGTAAAAATATTTTGAGTCTTTTACATGTGGTTATCTAGTTCTCCCAACACTATTTATTGAATAGGGATTCTTTTCCTCAGTGTATGTTCTGGTTTGGTTTATCAGGTAGCTGTAAAATGTTGGTTTCATCTCATGGTCTTCTTTTTGGTTCCAAATGTCAATGTCTATTTTTTGAGCCAATACCATGCTGTTTTGATCACTATGACCTTGTAGTATAGTTTCTCACCACTTATAAAAATTGATTCATGATGGATGAGAGATTTAAATTTAAGGCATAAAACAATAAAAATCCTTGAAGAAAGTGTGGGGAAAACACATGAAGCTATCAGCCTGGGGAAAGATTTTATGCCACTTCATGGCAATTGCAACATCAACAAAAATAAACAAATAGGACTTAATTGAACTGAAAGCTTCTGTACAGCTAAGAAAACAGCAACCAGAACAAATAGGCAACCTTCAGAATGGGGAAAGATATTTGCATATTATGAATCAGACAAAAACTTGATAAATAGTATCCAAAGAGAACTCAAGTTAATCAACAAAAAAGGACCCAACAATCCCTTCTATCACTGGGAAAGAGGCATGAATAAAACCTTCTCTAAAGAAGACAGAGAAATGGCTAATAAACATGAAAAAATGCTCATCATTCATAATCATCAGAGAAATGCAAATCAAAACCACCCTAAGATATCACCTAACCCCAGTGAGAATGGCCCACATCACAAAGTCTCAAAGCTGCAGATGCTGGCGTGGATGTGGAGAGAAGGGAACACTTTTACACTGCTGGTGGGACTGCAAACTCATACAGCCCTTTTGGAAGTAAGTACAGAGAATTCTCAAAGAACTCAAAGTAGACCTCCCATTGATCCTGCAATTCCATTACTAGGTATCTACCCAGAAGAACAAAAATCCTTTTATCATAAGGACTAGACTGTTTATCTCAGTTCAATTTCCAGTTGCCAAATTGTGGAGACAACCTAAATGCCCACCAACCTAGTAATGGATTAACAAGCTGTGCTATATGTATACCATGGAATACTATTCAGCCATTAAAAGAGATGGAGACTTCATGTCTTTTGTATTAACTGGGATTGGGGTGGAATTGTTCTTAGGAAAGCATCATGAGAATGGAGAAGCAAGAATCCAGTGCACTTAATTCTAATATGAAGGCAGTAGAAGAGCTAATACAAGGGGTGGGGTAGAGGAATGAGGGAGGGGGAGAAGCGAGGACAGAGGGGGATGGGGTCACAGTGTATGCCACACCTCTTGAGGAGAGACATAATTGTAAGAGGGATTTTATGTAACAAATGCAAGCAGTGTAACTGAATTCTTTGTACTCTCAATGAATCCCAAACAATAAAAAGAAATAAAAATATTTGTGATCTGAGGTTGATTAAATCCATGGATGCAGAACCCCTGGATGTGCACAGCTGACTGTAATGTGATTCGGGAGGTGGGAAGGTGACAGACACATGTTGACGTCAGACCTTGTGATCTCTCATTTCAGCTGGTAGGTGGCAGCAGCAGCAGCAGCATGTGGCAGATTCTAGGACGAGATACTCAGTTAAGTGTCAGACATGTTTCTTGATATTGAAGCTGATATTCCCTCTTCATTTAAGTGGGTGTTAATAGGGCAGGTGAAGTGGAAGTGGGGAGAAACGCAAATGTACACAAACCAATGGAAAGTCAGCCTTGATTGTGTCAAGCTGGCGGTTTAAGACTAGCCTTGCACTCGTGAAGCAGCGGGACTATTCGCCTCTTCCAAAGCTCCAGTCCGAGTGCCCCTTGCTTTGTGCATGAGTGAATGGCGAACGTCAGTCTGGACAGGGCACTGCATCGCGGCTCTCCCCGGGGGGTTGCATAAGTTACAAGAGAGGACGTGCCCCAACACATGTAAATGAATTTGTTTCATACATACCAATGCAGAGAGTGCCAGCAAATGGTACATTTGAAGAAAAGAGAAAACTGCATTAAAATTGTAATACTCTGCAATTGCCAGAGATACAAGATACAATATACAAAATAACAATGTTACCCACATATACTGTGATTGTAGAAGTTTTTCCTTTCTTAAAGTGTGTATATATATTTTTTGGCACCCTCTGTATATTATTATATCATGAATATTACAAAACATACACAAATTTTTGTTTTATTTTACCTTTTTGATTTATCGTTTCGGGGATGGGGTCTCACTGGGCTGCCCAGACTGGAGTACAGTGGTGTGATCACAGCTCAGAGCTGCCTCAAGCTCCTGGCTCAAGTGATCCTCCCACCTCAATCTCCCAAGTCCTGAGATTGCAGGTGTGAGCCATCACTCCTGGCTTATACATGTTATTTTTAAAATAATGAGATAAAAGTACTTATGAGCATAGGATTTAATATTTTCCTCCCACACCTCACTGGGTCTGCTGTTGTACTCTCTGGGGTACAACCATCACTTGAAATTCTCCAAGAGACACATAAATTGTCAAAGGGAATATTTTGTCTGGGCTAGGATGATTCAGGGAGGGTAGAGGGCATAAGTGAGGGTGAGAGAGTTGGGATTTCTGCCATCCACATAGTGTCGTTAAATGCCCCTGAGGTCTGCACACCTCTCTGAACACAGGAGGCGATTGGGTCCTCAGGAGCAAGTCCTCCTGCTCAGTGTCCACTGCTCTGCCTGGTAGTGACGGGGTGGCTGAATCTTCCTCTGGAGGGGAGGGGGCCAGTACACCGTCCCATGCTCCCCAGTGATCTCTGCCATCTTAGGAGGATGGGGTGCTTCCCAGACACCCGGCTTCCTGGGGCACCTTGGCCTGAGTCTCAGGGCACACTTCAGTTGCATGGAAAAGCATGTCTCAAACGGCAAGGGCTATACTGATCTTAGCTTTGCTTTAAGAACAGAAAAGTAAGATAGTGTATGTTATTTGTCAAAATATTTGTAGACTATCATACAATACTTTTGCCAAAAGTTACTTTTCTGTTTTTCTGTTTTTGATTTATCTCTAGCACCCTCAAATCACAACTGATATTTGAAATGACATGATGATGCCATAGATAAACTGTGCTCACATACTTCCTACACTTAGCCCAGTATAGCGCCACCTGTGTCTGGGAGGAGCCCAAGTGACTCAGGTCCCAGGCTCCTCCCCTTCCACCTGCAGGTCCTGTGACCTCCCTGGGCAGCCCCAGCCCTCACCTCTGCTTCAACTCTGCCTTGGAATGGGGCTGAGGGTGGCAGCGCAGGTCAGAGCAGCCCTGATTGCCTCAGAGTGTGGACTCAGCAAGCAGCTTTGTGTGTTTTACATGGGGTTACACATGCCAAAAACAGCAAAAGTGCTAAGGTGTTGGGCTGATGATTAAGGAAATTAAAAAAAATGTTTTAAAGGAGAAGAAGTAACATTTATAACTGCTCCTTTTGTTCCCTTTGAAACAGCAATGGAGGGTGGACTCACGAGGGCTGAGAGCAGCATGCGTCCCTCCCACTCACCCAAAGGCAGTGATGAAATAGTAGCGTCTGGGTTTAGCCATCATCACCATCGATAACTTGCCAAGTTCTTCCTAGCACTGCCACAACCAAGAGAGAGACAAGAAAAGGAAAAGGGGAAACCTCCCTGCTCATCTTCCAGGCACTCCTGGGTGGGAAACAACATCCACCTGTGTGGCTGGTCCCTGAAACACCCAGGAGACCTGGGTGGGTGCTTTACTTTGCAATGTGGCTCACAATTACTGCAGGGGTCCCAAGAATGGGACGAGAGGTAGGAGGGGTCATCAGAGTACAGAGTGCTCTGAATATGCTCCAGTGTCATTCTCAGAACCACACCCAAAGGAAGGTGCTCTCAGCTGGTTCACAGCTGAGAAATCGAGGCTCAGAGCAGCTTCACGCATCACCAGAGGACCAGCCTGGATGTGCCATGGCAGAGTCCGGGAGCTGCAGAGCACTCAGGATGCTAAGAGGAACTCTTTCTTTTCTTTTCTTTTCTTTTTTTTTTTTTTTTTTTTTAGCTTTTTGCTTTTTATAAAACAAAACCTCACAGTTTATTTGGCTTTGAGTTCTTCAAAAATTGAAAATATCAAGTCCTATTGCTAAAGAGAAAAAACAAACATAAAACCTAAGACCCCCTCCCCCTTCACTTAAAGTCACACAACCCGAAAGAAACTCCAGTGGGATGGGGAGGGGGGGGTGCAGACAACCAGAAGGGGAGGAGGCAAGGGAAACTCTGCAAATATAGGAAGTTGCTCAGCAGAAACCATGCTTGATGTGAGACAAAGCAGGGCGAGTGACAGTAAGGGTGACAGTGATGAGAGGCTGTGTGGAGATGCTCCACTGCCTTCGCAGTGTATTCCCGGCCAAAGGCACAACTTGCCCCTTCCAGATCTAAATGTTGCCCCTTGGAGCTTCCTCAAGATTTCACTAGAAGCAGTTTACGCTGCCTTACATATACCAGGAGGAAATGAAGATGCGGTAATTTTGTCTTATATCGTGTACCACGTGTGAATTTGTAGTGAATTTGTGGGGGAAATAACCCAGCCAGGATGTGCTATTGCTTCTTGTGTCTTCCACAGCAGCAGAATTTCCTTAGAATCTTCAGGAGTCAAAAAACAGGAAAACTCAGATGCAGGCGACAGCCCAAACTGTCTTGCTAGCTCAAGTTGTCTGGTTTATCACAACCAGTAGTGAATTCCAAGAACCTTTTCTTGAGTATCACCAAGATAAAACTTAAATAAGGGTACTTGTCAGATCTATTAGTGTAGAGCAGTGGTTCTCAACATTCCTGATGCTATGACCCTTTAATACAGTTCCTCATGTTGTGGTGACCCCCAACCATAAAATTATTTTCATTGCTACTTCATAACTGTAATTTTGAATATAACTGTTGTGAATTATAATGTAAATATCTGATATGCAGAATGTACTTTCATTGGTTGTGACCCACAGATTGAGAACCACTGGTATAGAGTATAAATGTCTTAAGACAATAATTAAGTAAACAAGGTGAGGTATATATTAACCAGTGTGATGTAAGCATTCCTAATTCTATATAAAATCAGCACATTGTACTCCATAAATGCATTAATGTATACATGGTCTATGTGTTTATGATGTAATTTGAAAAAAAATTGGGGGTGGTGCCTGTGGCTCAGTGAGTAAGGCACCGGCCCCATATACCAAGGCTGGTGGGTTCAAACCCAGCCCCTGGCCAAACTGCAATAAAGAAATAGC